>NC_142850.1:13066212-13369242 GCF_061612785.1 Hesperophylax consimilis | reverse complement strand
GAGGTTAATTAAATCAGGACTGTCTATACTACCATTTACAATTTTGAACATAAATATTAAGTCGGATATAATTCTTCGATCTGAGAGTTTTAATAAATTTAGATTTTTCATCAAGTAATTATAATTAATATTTTCAATGGGAATACCGAGTTTAAAATTAATGTGTCTTAGGAATTTATGTTGAATTTTTTCGATTGAATCTGAATGTAATTTGTAGTGGGGGGACCAGATCGAGGAGTTATATTCGACTTGACTACGAACCAGGGATGTATACAAAATTTTTAATGTTGAAATATTCTTGAAACCTCTGGAATTTCGAAGAATGAAGCCTAGCATTTTCATACATATAGGTAAAATTACCTTGTTGTTTCCCATAAACTGGACTAGTTTTTTTTTATGTCAGAGGTAGCATCTGTGTGGAAGTGATGAATTGGCAATTAGACAATTCTCAGCTCCGTCGTATCTGTTAAAAAAAATTCATTCATCAGTTTTCAATTCATTTTGGTTCAAGGATCAACCTCTAGACTAGACTATTGTGATCATCAGAGCGCTGTGGGTATGAAAGAATTGTCGTCAGCACAAAAGTCGGCAAGTAAATGTTTCATTTCTCATCATGTAAGGAATAGTTTCAGAATAATATAGAGTACAATAAAAGGATAACTTTAATTTCTTACCTCAGAAATAAGAAAGTCTTGTTTTCTTCATTCAGTGTGGATGTACCTGAATCCCATTTTAGAGACGATCCTAAAAAAACAAAAAAGGTTGAATTAAATAGTGAATTGGAAATATTTCACCGTTTGCACAACTGGGTTTATTTGCTTCAGATTGTGTTCATCAGCATCATTTATATGACGGGAAAAGAAGACATTATTTAAAATATTGAATATCATCATTTAAAATGCACTAACACATTTTATTTGTCTACTAGATTATAATGAGAAATCATAACTAGAATTTAACTTACCACCAAGTCTGAATCCAGTTGTGGTTTTAGGGAGCAATGGTGAGTCTCCTAAATTTTCTGAAAATAAAAAAATAATTATTCTTAGAACATTTCTACAGAACTGTATTCTACTGGGCTCAGATTGTATCATAAATACGATGGGAAAAGAAAACAATTTGATAAAAACAACAAATCGTAAATCAGTGGCAACAGCCGATTAATTACAAATATTTTTAATATTATTGTAAGTATTTTAAGAAACTTACCCAATAAAAATGGTTCAAATTGTATGGTCATCTTATTACTGACATCTAATAGAGCACATCTGTAAAACAAAAATATTAATGAAGATTTTTTTAAATTCAATTTACTTAATTTTCTGAAATTGACAAAATTGTGTAGCACTTAGTAAAATATTAATTTGATGGTGATAAATGATAGTCTAAAGAAGACATGTCATTGCATGATTGACGGAACTAGTCGAAACGGTTGGGTTTACATGAAAACTATTTCAAAAATAATTTTAAGGAAAAGGGTAATTTGTAAGAAATATATTATTTTTCCAGATATGTATTAATTAATATAGTTGTTTCACCAACCAAAACACAATATTATTCAGATAGATACAAGTCGATCGTGGTTAGATGAAAATCACGAGATGCTGACATTCATTCACTTTTTCTGTGGTCATTGAAACAAACTTAGAAGAGACTAGATCTGTTAAGTTAACAACTCATAGTCACTTTTGTGTTTTAAGATACTTAAAGCGGGGTCAATAATGCTATATTATTAGGATAATCAGGACAATCTTATTTCAATTGTAATTTCTATGTTTTTTTTTTTTAACAACTCCTTGGTTACGGTCATTATCTGGATATACTATCCGTGTGATTTGCGAAAACAATTAAGAGTTTCTGATCCTGGATATACTATCCGTGATTTGAGAAAACAATTAAGAGTTTCTGATCATTTTCGACAACCATAAATAACATGAGCGTTCATAACATTTTGACGAGGCGGGTAAAGAGGGGCAATAAATTTATATTTAATAAGTTCAATAGAAGAAAACTACACCAGATGAAATTTGCTGGGAAAACGTTTTTTAATCGTCTTAAAAATGTATACATATGGAAAACTGCAGGGTCAAATATTTAAGGTAACTTTCATCTTGCTTGATTGATCAAATGCAGTCGAATTGACTCAATAAAAATATCATACAATGTCAAATATGAGTCAAGATATAGAACTAACACTCTCCAGATCTGGAAATGCGGAAAAGGTATGACTGGCAATAAGACTTTTACTTTTATAAAAAATGAAAAAAACACAAACAAGTTGTGTACAGCAGTAACAACAAGGCTGCTTTGAAGCAAACGAACGGTTTCAAACAGATGTTCCATTTATTCTTAACATTAGCACCACAGGAGGCTGAGAAAAATAAATCCCTCATGGCCCATGTCATCTTGGGGATGCTGTCCACTATTTATAATGCTCTATAAATTTCTTGTTTGGTTGTTGTAAACCACGAATTAAAAAAAAGATTTTCGCATACATTGGTTTGCCAAAAACAATACTTAAGTATAATACATAACTTTCTACTAAAAGTATAATATAACAATGGCTTACGATCAAAACAAATTATATTTCACTCACCTACTGTATCACAGGGCAGATGCTAAATTAATGAAGACACCGTAACTTCCAAGAGTCGGTGTGTTAACATATCAGTAACACTGGCAACTATACTTGGGCAATAAGCACACTGTTGGGGCCGCACGTGTAGTGACTGGACTACCATGAGCCGGAGTTAACAGCTTGACCGATGCTTCAGTAGAAAGGGTAGAAACTCTTGACCCAAAATTTAGTTTGCAAAAGTCTTTTATTCCATTTTTTCATCTGTTTCAATCATCAAGCCTTTCTATTGTATTTACTCTTTGATGCTACATTGGGATACCCATATTTTAAATTTACCCATCAAATCAAAAATAAAAGCTGGATTCGTGCAGCTATTTTAGAATAAAAAAAAATTATTTACATCAAATCAAATTTATGAATCTTATTATGAAGTTCTGCGGGTATTTTAAGACTGGTTGTTTCGGAGAATTTGAACAATTCTTTAAATTTCAACATTAATTTTTAAGTTCTGTGGAAGATTTTTTCAGGATCGGTTTTTATTTCAGTTTTGTCAAGCAACTAGTTAACTAATAATGATATAATAACAGAACTTGAATAAGACTTTCACAGAACCCGAAAATTAAGGTAGAAATTTGATGAATGTTAATTCTCTGAAACAAGCCGTCCTTAATAATAAATCATTAAGTTCTCTTGAACACACAATATTACCAAACCCAAAGGATTCACTCATTACATAATTCATTCAACATACATACACTTGGGATGGGTTGTTTTGCAGAATTTATATAACTTCAAAGTTAATTTTTTTCAAAGTTCTGAGAAGCAACTGACCCATAATTATAATAACAAAATTTGAAAAGGACTTTCACAGTACTCTAAAATTAACATTGATATTTGTTGAACTGCTCAAATTCTGTGAAACAACCCATCCTAACCCACATATCCGTATTTGTCAGCATTTAGATAATTTTACTTGAGATATTAAGTCTTAGGATGGGATGTTTCACAAAATTTGAACAATTCATCAAATTTCAAAGATAGTTTTCAAGTTCTGTAAAGGTTTTCTCTATTCAAGTTCCGATTATTGGTGAGTTGTTTCACATAACTGAAATGATAACATAAGTTAATGAATTTATTAAATCCTGTGAAACATCTGGGCCTTATACACTTTTTCAAATGGCATTATTTTATTCCAGTAGAATTATTATGTAGACGACGATTCGATCATTATTTTTTATCACCTATATCCATACATTCTGATCACAAGTGATTATCGGGAAAATTATATATTTTTTTGTTGTACTATTTACAATATTGAAAAATAATGGACCACATACATTTTGTGTGCCCAAAATATCAACATTAAAATATTATGCAGTTATCCAGAAAATAATGGTACGTCGCAACCCAAAATGACAATCATAGTCATAGAATCCGGAGAACATTGTAGAAAGATAAAATAAATTAGATATGTATGCAGTTTCATGCAATATTGTCCGCCACGTCATCAGTGAAATAATTACTCTTCTTCAGCGAAATCAACCATGCTTAATGCACTGTGAATTCAATCTATGAGTAGCAAATCACTTTCATTTCAATGTTCCCCATCCCCCACTTATATTTTCAGTTTAAATTAGCTCTCGATACATTCATAAAAGATTGAGTGCATCTCAATATCATTAAATGTATTAATTAGAAACAATGGTCGAAGACCACATTTCAAATATTGCTTAGTAAAGTTTGTTAAATATCCTGAAAGAAAAATCATATTTAAAATACAATGGGGCAGCTATTTTTATATTCATTATTCAAGAAGATGAAATTGAAATACATAATAATAAATTGTTAGATTTTAGTCTAAAATCAATGGATTTTATTGGGAGAAGACAAGATTGACGAGTCACCCAAAGCAGCAAGTAATAAATAACTAGGCAAAAAAATAAACACAACATCTTGTTGATGAATTTGCCTTCTAGTATTTAGGGACAATAATAATTACAGTATCACTAATCCGCAATGCCAAAAACCAGGCAAGTGTCCAATAAGTGAAAGCGGCGGATTATCGTGTGCATGCGTGCATAGATAATATGCTAAACATTAAAACAGGTATCCTGTAAAAAAAATTTCTCCAAGTTTAAAGAAATTTTAAAAAATATAGCTAAGTAAATTATCATATTTTGGTTTAAAGTGAATGTGTCATGATCACACTTAAGGTAGATTGCCATATGAACCAACAATAAAAATAACAGCATAATTTAGTAGTAGTCAGATAATTGAGGAGCGGATTACTGAGTTTATTCTAATTGTGTTCTAGAACTCCGGCTAGAATTTTTTTTTTTATAAATCTTCACGATGCTTAGCAAGTTTTTAGAAAGATACAAGTTATAATATTAATTCAATACATTTATTATCATGGCAAGATAACGAACGGCTTACAAAATAATATTCCCATCTAAGACAGTGATGATTGAAATTTTAAGACACTACAAATAAGATAACTTTACTGAAAAAACGAAATTTTAATTCAGATTGTAGTGCACCAGAATTGCACATTGCAGTTGGTCTTAGTCTAAGAGTTAAATCAGTATGTCTGACAATCAGCTTATAGCGAGTTCAATGTGAGAACTAATGAAACTAATGTATGTTGAATAATATTAAATCATTAGCAACACATAAGATCATGATTAATTTATTTTCCGTATGTAAGGTTATCAGGACCTTCCATTAACCTGAAAATCAAAAACAGTAACAAAATAGCCATATGATAAGGAGGGGTGAATTATTTGATTTTAAAGAAATTGTCATTTTTCATTTGAAAGTCTGAAGTTTCATAGTTGGGAATGTCAGTCATGGATAAAAAAAAAAATAAAAAAAAGATTTTAAAGAATAAATTAATAATTTGTCAAGTCACAGTTACATTTAACAATTGATTATTTAAGATGTCATTCCAGTAGTGGGAGAAAATAAACATTGAAGGATAAGGAATGAAGGTCTGTTGCGCGCATAAATGCACTAACCGCAGAAGATCCGGTTCATATTGATAGGAAGTATACTCCACCATAAACACAACAAAACATTAGTGTGGTTCTTGATTTGTACTTGTTAATAATGTTGGCAGGTGGCATCAATGTACATACTTTGAAGGACATCAACAAAAGTAGACACCCAAGATCCAGTTGGTATTGATAAGTATGGTCCACCATAAAAAATAGAACATTAGTGTGGTTCTTCTTGATTTGTGGTTTTAATTTTGACAGATGGCTTTAATATATATTTATTTTTTAAGGATATCAACAAAAAATAAAGGGACAACCCACAAACCCAAAATTATCAAGTTAAACCCCATTTTAGAAATAATTCAAATAGTTCATAAAAAAATATATTCTCCCAACAGAAATCCACTACCTTGACCTACATGGAGTCTTTTCTTAGTTTTATTACCTTTTTTTTCTTCCCCAAATGTGAACTGAAAAGTCACAGGTTGCATGAGATCTTTTTTTTTCAGAATGAATTCTGGAGTTCCAAACAACTTCCAAAAAGGCATTTAAAAACGTATCAAAAAAAAAATTAGAATACAATTTTTTTGCAATAAAATACTGAAGTTGGGAAAATTAATTGCTTGCATATTTAATAACGTTAGTACTGGTAGTGAGTGGGCAGCGTCACTTAAACCAATCTTGACGCATAATAAAAATAATATGAAAATAAAAGATTGGAATACGTATAAATTAATTTGTGTATTATGTTTATAAACATACAATAATTGTTACTATTATTAGGTGGATTAAAAAGAGAACCACAAATACTTAAGATATCCTAAGCTATTTTATCAGCAAAAAAAATTACAAATCCTTTCATCCATGACCGAATAAAAACAAAATATCTATTTTAAACAGGAAGATAATAAAAACTATTATAAAAGATATATTGCAGTCAGAATTGAATCGGCACCGGCACACGCACACATTTAAAGAACTAATGTAAGTGGAATATTCAGTGGCTCGAGATTCCAGAGTAGAAATCACATTCATCACTCCCAGTCACAATGAACCTCTTGGGTTTTAATATAATATATTAATTCTACTAATTTCAGTATCTTTTCTCTTTTGCCTGATAAATAATAATATTAACCTCATTATTTAACTATTTTTGCGAGACAATAAAATGTATTATCGACGACCTTAACTATCCTAAAATTACAATTGCGGTCAAAACTATCGTAACCTGCCTATTTCAAATGTCATAATGGGTGTTAATTCTTCCTAGTGCTCAAGAAAATCATAATATCCAAAGGATGAAATATAACTTAAAGCCAGATAAAAAAAAAATAAACTAGATATGTCAACTTCCGATAATATGGTAAGCGGGGGGAAAAATATCCCACTGTTGATTAAATAAAACGTGAGGAAGTTAAAGACAGAGACAGTTGACTGTCACGACGCAACGCAGGTGTCGATTAGTTGTTTGTTTAGTAACGCCGCCTCTTGTTGGGGAAGTCTTCTTGCCTCGCGTCCCAGCGACCCGGTCCATCTTCATACCCCATGCGGCCACCACCGCCCATGGAGTCGTAGTTATCCAAGCCGTACGCTGAATCCTATATTTGATGGGTTCACAACAATACTTTACAATAACCCCAAAATGAGACAATTCGCACATTCACCCTGTCCATGACTGTTGACCTAGACGCCATATTGCAATGCGATGGGAGATATTTCAACGTATCCGGATTAGTCCGTCTTTTTTAGTCGCTTCTATTCCATTCCAGGAATCATTAAGAAAACTTTCAGAAAAAGCTTATCTGTAACAATTTCTTGTCAGGGATATATTGATTAAAGTCCGAGATGCAACTTCTTGCCCAATAGTGAAACTGTTATAGAAGTTGGAGTTGGTTAGATCTATACCAAACACCAAATTATTAATAATAGTTTCTTTCTTGGACAGGAAAAGGCGCATACTTCATAGTTCCGATGCAACAGAAAGTATACGTAATAAAAGCTGACGGGGCAGATGGTTGCCAACATTCACTGAAGAATAACAGGGGAACATATGTCAATGCAATAAATCCAAACGAGGGTACAACACATTCTTCAAACACAGCATTTTTTATAGATGTAATTAATTAGTGGTTCTTGATATCAGATGGACTCGCAGGTATAGTCATAACAGTTTATGCAATGATTATGGATAGATTAAAGTCTCAAATAAAACTATGTTTGAACAGAATAAGCTGTAGCTGGTCAAATATAAGGTATTAAGAATATTCAATGACTAAGAAGCAGAATATTTTATAACAGAGCTGGGGCAGCCTCAGCCATCGGAAATTATTTTAAAACGATTTTTTTACACTTCAGTGAGAATAGCAACAGGCAGCCATGAAATATTACAATTTAAATTGGTATAGTGCAGAAAGCCATACAAATTTTAATTTGTGTAGCGCAAAACGGAACTTATGAATGTCAGTGAAGATCCTGAGGTAAAAATGTTGGTAATCCAGAATTAATTGCAGTCGTTGTTCGTAAAACTAACACAATTTAATTTAATCAATGCTTTAGAAACCCTACCGGTAATATATTATTTGTAGGAAGTCAATTCAGCTTCAACTACACAGATTATTTTGTAGTTTTGGATATTCAGTAATATTCATTCCATGGGAATGAGAAACCACATTGCAATACAACTCATTTCAGTCTCAGCATGGAAAGAATGTTTAATAAGATTAATTGATAGAGTAAAACTTAATAGTATGTTTTAAACCAAGAAACCATTTTTTGAAACGTTTGATAATGATAATTTACGTATTTTTCATTTGTGTGGTGTAACAGCCAGGGCCTTGTTGCCTTGACCTTGCAAAAAAATTGGGTCAGTCATAAAATAATTCAACACTACATGTTGAACTAGGCATTCAGCTAGAGTTTGAGCTCTTTGTATCACAAAAATGACTGCTGTCAAACAGCAGAGATTTTCCTTTGGAAATAATCTATTATAAGAAATTGAAAAGTAGTCTATTAAACCCAGCCCCGAAATGAAGTACCTATGCAGTTACCCGCAGATGAGCCAAGAAATTATTTTATGAAATATGTTAGTAATCAATACCATTCTTCAAGATATGCACGGTGGATAGCGGTAATATCCAGAATATGTAAATATAGAACACTTTCAGCATATTACAAGATGTTTTATGAACTGTCAGTACTTAGGCTGAAAATAGTGCGTACAGTAATGTGTAGGTGAAGAGTTGTAGTAAAACGTTGATGGTCACAAGTTACAACACGCTGCGTACTAGGGCAATCGGTCCAGCTCACCAGCGCAACGCTATAACTGATACGCTTTCTATAGAGTATGAGGGCATTCAGTGCGGCGCGGTTCGCGTGAACTAGTGGGAGTACATGTCCACGGTTTTACAAAATTGACAAGTGGGTTAGTACAGAGGTACGTACATCTCCGCCCTCCACTTTGGTACATATCTAGTAATTTATACAAAGCGGGACTAAGTTAAAATGTGGGAGGCATCATTTCAATTCCGTGTGTAAATATGATATTAATAAGAATAAATTAATTGAAGACAACTGTACCCAGGAGACACATAAATAAAGTACAGCACTAAGACATCATGTAACTGGTGGTCACCGACTGATTGTACGTGTCCCACTATTTCCAGCCTTATGCTTACACAATAATTAAATTAAAAATTCGAGGTGCTAAAAGAAATATTGTGACAAAAAATGGTTTCAAGGAAAACTTTAATTAGCCGAAAATACTTCACGTTGAAAATTATTGTTTGAAAACATTTTTTTTTAAAGATGTTATATATGGGGGGTTAATCTTATATATATAACCCTTGCTACAGAATTAATAATAAAGTGAAAACTTGCAGGCGGTGTGGAATCCTGCCATCATGATACAAGTCAGTCTTTTCAAAACAAATTAACCTCTCAACGGGTTATATTTAGGAAAACCTCTCGACTTGCTAATTATGAATGTTAGCTCTGAGAGTAACTCTCAGATATATATTTTAGTGTAAAAGTAATACATAAGCAAGGTCAAGGATAATAAATAGACTTGCTTGCAAGAGCCTGAGGGGATCACGAGAAATGGAGTGAGTGAGAATATTAAATATAGGTACGCACCATCTGCAAGCCCCCCATGTCATAACCTCCCCCCCTCTTGCTGTCCACTAGGCTATTGTCATAGCCACCTCGGCCACCCACGGCGCCACCCCCCATGCCCTGCTCCTGTTGGTCCAGGATTCGGTTCAACTGTTGGGCCTGGAAAACAAATAACCATTAAGTCGAGGGAAACTTTATTTGAATCATGTCATATATTCGCGAGAGAGAGTTTGTTTGTCTATCCAAATATCGACACATCAGTTATATGAGAACAACGATGCTTCCTTAGGATAACTTTATATTCCCCTTTAATGCAATTCTATGACTGTACGAACATCAGAAAAGAATGAGAATAGTAAGGGGTGTGTGAGTGTGCTTGTGGTGGTGATGAAGTGCTCACCTTCATGAAGAGTGTATTCTCCTGCTGGCGGCGCATGAGCTCGTCCTCCTGCAGACGCATGCGAGTGGACATTTCCTCCTGCTGTCGGATGACTGACTCGCGTTCCTTCTCGCGCTGCTCATCGGCCTGCCTCTCCGCCATCTCCCACGAGCGCTTAGTCCTTTCGCGGTCCTGCTCCCTCTGACGCAGCTCTGTAGAGATAATTTTTATTTACATATTGTCCCAAACACTCTTAACTTATTTTATTTAACTTGCGCTGATAGATTGTTTACCTCACTTCGACACATAAATTGTATAAACAACCATGCTTCCTGTAGGTAATTTAATATTCCCCAAAATCCAATTTTACTGTCTCATTTAAAAAGATGTAAAATTCCGCAATTTTTTGGGGTTCCTCTCATAATGGTAAAATGGAAGGTTGCACTTACGGTCTCGCAGAAGCTCTGTTTCATGCTCGTACTTGGCAAACTCCATCTGAGCCTCAAGCTTGTCCTCCTCCATAATCAGTTCCCTCTTCACGGCCTCCTCCTTCTGCTTGTACAACTCATACAGCTGCTTCCACCTGGTGCCGTATTCGTGCTCGAAGCTGTTGGGCTCGGCAAACCGTGGACCCATCTAAATAACATCATAACAACAGTTATTCGTTGCACATACATGATATATATTTTTTTCTAGGGATAGCGTAAAAGTAACAAAACAATGTGCAATTTAAATAAGGAAGTTTTCAAAGAAAAAAGGAAGTAAGGGGCTCATGTCCCTCTAATGACTATATTATTTCATGAATATCTAGAATTTGTAAATTCATCGATTTATCGCTACGGGCGTATATTTAAATGAGCACCGTGGCATCCTTGAAAGAGAGCTAAGTCAATCTTACCCCTTAAAATTGAAATACACAAACCAAATTTCCTTTGGATAGTGCAACAGAGCAGGGGATTATATCAAATAAATAATTGTTTGTTCATTTTACCTCTCGGGCTCGAATGAAGTCTGGTCCCCTCCTGGGAATGGCTTTCTCAGTATATCCGTCCATCTCATCTACTTCATCAAACACCTCCACTACAACGGGACGCAGGGAACTGGAAAAATCATTTAAAACCAATATAAAATCGATTTAATACCCTTGCGCATAACTAAATAGATATAAATTAACTAAATCATAGATGTTTACCTCACTTCGACACATGAATTGCATAAAGCAACCATGCTTCCTGTAGGTAATTTAATATTCCCCAAAATCCAATTTTACTGTCTCATTTAAAAAGATGTAAAATTCCGCAATTTTTTGGGGTTCAACGGATGGGATGATATATAAACTTACGCAGTAAGGAAGAAGCAGCGTTCTGTGCAATGACGTGTGGCAGCTAAGGCAGCGGCCTTGCGGAAGAACTCAACCACTCCCTCTCCCAGCGACTTCCCTCTCTCATCCACCTTCACAATGGCACGTTCCACCTGCACAAATTCATCCAACATTCATATTACTTATTTCAGGCAGTGATCTCAAAAACGTGTGAGAGTATTGGCATTTGATTGTCAACATATCATCGACCCAATGAATGTCATGGATTAGACAATAAAGGTTCCTAGATTGATATTTAATTTACCCCTGAACTGGCACCTCATCATTCCAATAAATAGAATGTGAAGTGTGGCAAATATCAGGGGAAGCAGACTACTACTTATGGAGGGAGACACTACATGATTGAATGCAGCTACAAGCAGAATGGCTACGAGATCCGACTACAACAAACATTATATTTACTAGTGGAAAAATAACATACCTTTCCAAAGATTTCAAAGGCTTTGTAGAGCAACTCATTGGTGACGAAGGGGGTTAGGTTCTTAACCCGGATGGCGGCATTGTGCGGAGCAAAGCGCACCCTCAGAGGGCGGCCCCGACGCATCTTCCCATCTACCTCACGTTTCGCCTTCTCTGCATTGGCTTTGTAATCCTAAAACATAAACAACATTTTTAGTAACTTCAAGAAATAATCCTAGTGGACAATATTCAATGAAAGCAAAGTATAAATAATCAAATATTTTATGCCTTACATATTTGAAAATCCTAAATACAAATGAGTATCATAAGATTCCTTCGAAGCAGGCTATATTTTATCTACCCCACATATTGGCACTTTGTAGATCTATCGTGTAGAATTCAAAGCGTGGCGTAAAATAGGGGCAAATCGCTATCTAATGTAATAGTAAAATAAAATGTTTCATTTGAACTTACAATCCGGATGAATGCAAAGTTCTTCTCCTTGTTGACAAACAGCTCAGATGTTTCACCAAACTGGCCAAAGGTCTCCAGAAGCTCTTCCTCTGTGACATCGTTGGTCAGGTTGCCGATGTAGAGGCGGTTCCTGCCAGAGAACTTCTGTTCAGTCAGGTCCAGTGGGGGCAGATCAACCATGGAGCCAGACAGCTCCTTGAGCTTGGTGTTCATGAAATGTTCCTGTGGAAAATACAAAACTAACATATAATTCTATGTATACATACACGAGCCAAACTGCAATGGCTTTATTCCTATTCCATTATTAGCAGCTGTACCATACGTCAGTATAATTCCCAAGGGTGGTTGGTTGGTTTGTTCACTCTGCCCCTGGCTTGAGCTACCTGCGTCCAGCAAGAGGTCATATTGCATTGTGACTTACGTCTCGGTTGCCTTGCATCCCCTTGTCTCCCTGGAGGGGCCTGCGACCGCCGCGTACGCCTCCACGCTGGGAGCCCCCACCACCTCCCTCCTGGCCTGCCTTGTTGATGCTGGAGTTGCTACTGTAGTTACTATTTGGACCCGGGAACTGGTTCTGAACAAAAATAAACTATTTAGAATATATTTCTATTTTAACCTTAAAATATATATATCATTTCCCGGTGGAACAAGATGTTTTTTTTTTATGATGATCAGGCGTATAATAAGAATTAATGTTTACCGAATGTCGACACATTAATTGCACAAAACAATCATGTTTCCTATTGGTACTTCAATATTCCCCAAATTCCAATTTTACTGTCTCATTTAAAAAGATGTAAAATTCCGCAATTTTTTGGGGGTTAGATTACATGTAATTTTAGAAAGTTGTGTTTGATACTTACATTTTGTTGACCAGGTTGGACAAGCGGGCGAATATTGGCATTATTCTGGCCAGCGGGACGAGTATTCTGGTTGGCAGCCTGGTTGGGCTTGGTCTGCTGGTTATTGGGAGCATTGTTTTGTCTGTTGTTATTCTTGGGGCCCTGAAAAGTTTATAACGTTAGTAAATTTATCTCATTTTTAAATAACCTTTATTGGTGAATTTACAAATCAGTTTATTTAAATTGGCATCATAGGCATCACTATACATAATGCTCAAACTACTTTCATCTAGCATCATTCTGAAATATCACATCAAATAATAGAAAATCAAGTTTGTCAGGTTTCTCCAACACCAAAATTTCAAAGATATCTCGCATAATAATTTTATTTAAAAATATTTCATTGAATAAATAAACTTACATTTTGGTTATTCTGTGGTCCGGGTGGGCGCATCTGATTATTCGGGTTATTTTGATTGTTCTGGTTGTTTTGATTCTGCTGTGCAGGCGGCCTGTTTTGATTGTTCTGATTGTTCTGGGAATTCTGATTGGGAGGGGGGTTGTTAGGTTTTGGCTGGTTGTTGACCGGGGCTGCTTGGGCAACTGCGGGTCTGTTCTGGTTTTGCGCCACATTTTGCTGCTGCTGCTGCTGCTGCTGTTGTTGTTGCTGCTGCTGAGCGGGACGAGCTTGGTTATTCTGATTAACCTGAGACTGGTTGGGCTTGGCCTGGTTAATAGGGGGGTTAGATTGGGCCGATGCAGGCCTGCTCTGAACGGGGGTGGTGACTTGGGGTAGGGGTTTGGCAGGAGTCACAACCTTCTGTTGGACAACAGGGGCAACAATGGGTTTGACAACCTGGACTGGTTGAACAACCTCTTCCTTCACTGGCTCGGGCTTGTTGACAACAGCGGCAACCACAGGCTCAGGCTTGACCTGTTGCTGTAAAAAAAAATACATATTTTAGGATCGATGAGTTGCGTTTAATATAATTAAAGCTAGACGAAAGAATTCAAGTTATCAACCTCGAAACTAGCGCCAGAATACAGAAATATTCACTGGTGTGAAACGTTTTGTGCCATACATTATTTGAAAATCCTAAACACAAATGAGTATCATAAGATTCCTTCGAAGCAGGTTATATTTTATCTACCCCACATATTGGCACTTTGTAGATCTATTTTGAAGATTTCAAAGCGTGGCGTAAAATAGGGGCGAAATAAGTTATAAGTTTTTACTATCTATGAATAATTGTCACCAAATGGTTTGATGTTCACTCCGGGAACAATCGGTGTCAACAAGCCACGTGGCCGGCGGGGATTGAAAACTTAAGTTATTGCTATTATTTGATCTAAACGGTGACCTATAAATGGTCATGGTACATACCCACTGCGTTGAACAAAAGATAAATCGTAATTAGTATGCCCACGAGGTAGGATAGCACTAATTTTGCGAACGGAGTTATGCATTACGCATATTATTCAGAATCGGACAATATATATTTACGCGAGTTAGTCAAAACACGAAACGTAAAATGAAGTGACGCTTTGAAAATGGACGCTCCGGCCGCCATTTTGAACTATCAAAAATGTGATAAAATGAAATGCGCTTACCACTTTGACGTTCTTGGGGGCCCCCTGGTTGTTAAAGTTCCTGTTTTGGTTATTGTTCTGGTTCTGGTGCTGGTTCTGGAAGCCTCCGGGAAATCCTTGCTGATCGAATCTGGAGTTCCTGTTATTGAAGCCCCTGTTGTTTCGCCTATTACCACCGCCGCCTTGCCTCTGGGGCTGAGGCGGTCCTCCCATTCCCATGCCCATTCCGCGATTATTTCCGTACATTATGGGTTATACGTTATAAAATGTCAATTAATACAAACAAGAAAGACTGTTCCCTCTTCTAGTAACAACGACTTTACAACTATATTGAGACAAATAAGAAATATTACTGCACACGTACGCCGGGTAAGCGTGTGTCCAGAGAAGTGGGCGGAAATGGATAAAAAAACGCTTTATATATGTGCCGTGGCATAAAATGGAACTAAAATATAATTTGAACGTAGCCAGGGTTACGTTTAGTTATTTGCAGAACAGGCACCTCTAAAAATAAAAGTTCTTACGTTAAATTTTATTATACATCTGTTGAAAACAAAGAGCTCATTCGTCTTGAGAAAACGACGTATTAATTTTTTTTGTGTCAATCGTGGTAATTTGTATCAAACATATATTATTTATTTATTTATGTTTTACCTGCGACTAGAAATACTTTAACGTATTTTGCGTTCTAGACATCAAAATATTTTAATTTAGAGCCAATACAAAATTAAAATATTTACTATGCGTACATCCCTTTTGTGATTTATTTTTACAATCATATTGGCCAGATTTTTGAATATTATTAATGTTTTGATCGACAAGCAATAATATTTTATTCACACAACAACTTGAGGAAAGAAGTTTTACAAATAATAAACACAAATTGATCAACACAATATAAACATTTATATTCTGTTTTCTGTTACATTTATTTATTCAGAATTATAAAAGTGAGTCGCCGTTTTAGACAAATATGTCAATATATAAATGTTTTATTACGTTGATTGTGTTGAAAGAATTTATGAAAATTTAATGTTTTTGTGTAAATGCAGTGACCAAATAAAATAGTCACTATAAATTATTATTTCGTAGAAAAAACATGATACAAAGGTTTACCCATGTTTAGCACACAAGAGATTGTATTGTTGTTGGGGGAATAAGCACGTTACCAGACTACAGCCGGTTACCGGACGATTTTTCCCGGTCAGTGCTGATTTAGCTCGTCGTCCCATCAATCCCACAATGGCTACTCTGCAAACCGGAGTCTACTTTACTTTTCTGCGCACTGTATCCGGTTTTTGCCGTTTTCGTACCGTTACCGAGCCAGTGAGACGGCGGGCTTATCATTATAATATTGCCATATTGTCTTGTTTATGGGTGCCGACCACGGAGGAAGTCTTCCTTCCTCCGTGGTGCCGACACATTACGCATAAAATAGTTTTTTAAATATCACTAATTGACTTGTAACTGGCGTTGCTCGGGGTTTTGAATGATTTGGAGTCTGGAGTGAGGTTTTGAATTCTATTATAAACATTGACTCTTCTCTCCTTTCTATAAATATAATATGCATATTTTCTATATATATTTATACACGTCTCTCACGGTACTAACTACCAAAATAAAACACTTCCCCTTTTTCATCCCGATTAGGCAAACCGGATGAAAAAAAATGTCATGTAAGACGGCTATTACCGAAGTTTTAAACCAACTTCTGCTTTCCAGCGTACATCATTCCAGATTCTTCCTACAAATATTAAGACTGTTTGTGCGCTTAGTTCTTCTAAATTACAAAACGGATTTTGATAGGGTTTTTACTAGTAGTGATTTGCCACTGGAGGTGTTCTGCCATATAATCAATTTTAGCCTTGATCGATCGGAAATTTTTTAGTGTTTGGTTTGAGAGACGAGTCACTGAATGCACCTAAATTTGTTCGTTTATCGCATATTTTAGGATTCATGAAAAAATTATAAGAAAATCTTTTAATTTATAAAGCGTGAATTCTGCTTATTATTTACTTAAATAATAATAATATCTTTAAAATTATCTTTTTAGTACCTACTTGGAGCAATATTAAATATTACTTCTGTATGTATGTTCTATATGACCTAGTTGTTAAGCACTGCTATAAATTTAAATTTTACCATGATTGTTTAAATATGTAAACACATGATCAATGATTTGTAAGAAAATATATTTCAATAATTTCGGTTAATGGAATTTCAATAACAAATAAGTCGGTAGAGATGATGGACATCTTTTGTTAGAATGTGAAACTACTAAGTTAGCTTTATGATTAATCGAAGATTTCAACGCGCTAAAGCTTATGAAATAATTCCAATAGATGTTTTAAAATATCTTATAAAATTGCCCATATTTTGGCCAGCGTGAAGAAGCGGGTGTTTGCAAATTTCCAAAATGTGGCCAAATAAGGTCCAGTGGTTAAACTATAATCTTTTGACTCTTAACTCGAAAAAAAAACGAAATTCATACGTTTTAGAGCGACGGAAGCGAGCCATCCTAAGGAATAATACCTATATGATTTTTTTATACGTAGATGATCTGACTCAGCTACCTGTAATTGTTATAAATTAGTGAACAGTATAAAATATCTGGGTATTATAATAATTGACAAATACCCGAGATGGGACGGACACAGATCTAGTCATCACAAAGGTTAGAAAGCAAAGCCAATTAGCAATATCCTACGTAAAAAAGAACTGAAACTCATTTACGGCGCTATGTGAGGGTCACTACTAGAGACTTCCTACTATGTGTGGGTGTGTTGGACCTGTTTTGGACCACTTGAGCAAAATCTCAAAAACCATCATTAAGGGTCATCCTCAAATAACCATTTAGGTATCACAGAGATGCTTTATTTGAAATGTTTCGAGTTCTGGATGTTAGACGGTTGTATGAGGAAATTAATTTTAAGGCGATGCACTATGTCGTGTAATATTTTGAATCGAGCCGTCATTAATAACACTCCTTACGTAGATGGCGATAAGGCTTAAATTCCCGCTTAACACCAACCAGCTGTCTTGATTTAGGCAAGAAAAAAACATGGCCAAAAAGCATAAATATAAAAAAATTTCCGATCATTTTATAAATAACTTAATTTGCCACATTATACAATAAAACCATAACCGAAAATGGGTTCGTAAGTAGGAAATTTTTAACTTTAAAGCAGTTTCCATAGGCCTTATAAATTTTTTTTTTAGGCTTATGAAAAGACTTATGTAAAAAATACTCGATTATTTCAAAGGCCAAGATGTATTATACTCGCGATATTTATTTAAAGCATCTGAAACATTTCTAAGTGACCAAATTATCAAACCAAAAACATATGATTTTGCATTACTACGTATTGCATCGCCTTAAACACTATGTAATTTTAAATACTACGTCATATTTACCCATCTATCGAACACACATAAGTGAATATATATAATATTTTTGATTGATCTGATTAATTTTTATATTATTTCACATATGTAATTTTTTTTAATCATTAATTTTAGTTGAATTATTTTTTTAACAGACAAATGCGTGAAATATGAATGTTTGTTCGGGACAACAATAAAGTCGGAATATTAACGACTCAAGTGAAGAAAGTTGCGACGCACGGCCCTGATGTACCTACAAAATAAAGTCGGAATATTAACGACGCAAGTGAAGAAAGTTGCGACGCACGGCCCTGATGTACCTACAAAATAAAGTCGGAATATTAACGACGCAAGTGAAGAAAGTTGCGACGCACGGCCCTGATGTACCTACAAAATAAAGTCGGAATATTAACGACGCAAGTGAAGAAAGTTGCGACGCACGGCCCTGATGTACCTACAAAATAAAGTCGGAATCTTAACGACATAAGTGAAGAAGACATGTCAATAAATATTCAGCGCGCGGCCCGTCGTAATGGACAAACCTACGTTCGAATTTGCTCAGGCAGGCCTAGAAAATTGATCTTTCCGTGAGGTTTATTTTAATTATTTCTAATGAACGTATAACTAAAATCTCAGATGTTTTTAGAGAAATCCTTCGGGATGTTACTAACTCAACGTCTAGAAAAATAAAATCTGGTGCTTACCTCTAATTTCATACTCGAAAAACGTTTTATACAATTTTCACACCGTTTTACATAAAATATTTTAATCCTAAGGTACAGTTTTTATTAATCTTAAATATAAATAGCTTATATCCGTAGGGATCGCTCTAAAATATATATAATCATTAGGAATTCGCCGAAATTAATTAAAATGTGAGCCATGAGCAAACCACGTTATTAGAGTCTTGTGTCGCCTTAGCAGAGAATTCAAGAACGAACACACTGATATTTAATACATACAAACCAAATTTGCCTAAAATAAACATCCACGAAAATTTTAAACGCGACCATCATGCGCCGCCATGAAAAAACTTTTGACATTAGGCTCTGCCATTCGTACACTTCGGAGCGGCGGTATCACGCGCCACTCCAGGTCGCCGTGCAGAAAAATAACGTCCCAAAGTAAGGTAATGGTTTACAGCGCAGGCATAGACATATGAATATTAGTAGACCTGCCCTAAGTGATTAAAAGCGTATTATTCGCCACTCCCCATACCGGTTCCATTGGAGCCGGCTGTCGCGTATGGCCTCAAGTGAATTTAGAAAACTTGACGTCATCATTCTTGTGCGAACTATGGTCGAGGCATCATCGGTTCATTTTACGAAATAACACTGCAAAATGGTGGCTTGTGGTATGAAAACTTGTAAAAATAGATGTGAAAAAGAGAATAAACCCAATTGTCGAATTACATTCCATATATAAGCATTAGTTTACTTTATTTTAAGCATATTCACATCGTATAATATGGATCAGTTGTAGAAACATATACTATCACATCGAGATACGTCTGGACGCGAAACACAAAGCTGGGAAGTAAATTATGAACATTTATAAAAGTCTCTTAACTAAATACGTAAACGAAATATTCGACTCTGAAAATAGAAGAAATTTATTTTGCCGAATTTGGACTTCGCAAATTTGTTCATAACGTGGCGAGTAATTTGCGCTCCCATGTAAAAATGTCTATTCATTCAAAAGCAGATTTTACTTTTAAGAACTAAATGGTGATATTATAATGCGAGATGCCTATATACTGTCAGATTGATTTATTGACGAATCACAGTCAGCTTTACCCCCTTCGTTCTTCAACAGTTGATTTTACCCCTCATCTTTAATTTCTAGTCTATATATTCATATGTCTGTGAGCGCAGGCCATTGTGAGACTTTACGCGACGGTCTGGAGCGGTGCACGTGTGGCAGAACCTATTACTACCCAAGGTTCGTAGAGAAAATATATACCATATTTTCTACGAACCTTGATTGCTACCGTTATAATATACCTATATGATTTAAAATATATATCAACTAAATATACAAACACAACAATAATTTACAAATAGATATTTCGAGGCTAATTGCGAAAAAAGGATATTTTTAACGAAACTGCCTTTTTTTCAAACTCGTTTTGAAAAAAAAATCGTTGGAAACCATATGTTGAATAACGGAGAAAGCATTATTTCAGCTTGCAAATGAACAACATAGCGGTCCGCGGGAAGGTTCAAAAATATTATTATCATTTTTTTTAAATAGATACCTAGATACCTGGCTGTGAAAGCTATCTACCCAATTCTAGATTTTGAAAATACGAATGCCGGGAATACACATCCGATCCGACATCGGATCGGGTGCACAGAAGACTGTGTAGAACAAGCCAGCTCGACAAAAGTCATATACGATATTCGCAAATCGATTATTGGAACACTTCAAGGGATTGTTGAATAGATTTTTTTTGTGTATAGCTGTGGATTGAATTTTTTCACGCATATTATTATAACTAAAATTCAACTAGTTAATAAAATCTTTAATTTTATAAAAGAACGTGGTATTTATCTAGATAATTAAAAAAATAGATATTTGCTATACAGACAGCTAAATTTTGTGTCCAAATGAAAGAATACTTCATCGTTAACCAAAATTCATATAACACGACTTGCAACTGCAGCCAATAAAACTTTTTTCACTTTTCAGAAACGAGCTTTCTAAAAGTTATTTTATTTTTTTAAGTACTTAAAATATTCTTATTCCCTCTGTTTTATATTTTAAGTACTTCCAAATAATGTTCAAATGTAAATTGTGGAAATCAATTATCGGTGTTAATATTTTAAGTATAATTTATAAGTGCAATAATAATAAAACATTATTGAATATTTCAGTTGGATATTGTTACAAATTGAGTAAATTAGTGCGTTTGATCCTTAGTTCACAAATACATCTATATAATTAGATTATTTTTTAGAAAAGCTTTTAAATTTGTGTTTAATAAAAATTGAAAATGCTTTATTTAACTTTTCTTTTCAAAATTAAATCTATGCCTACTTATATAGGTACAAACATCTAGAATATAGATAAATGTACAGTGTGAAATAATTTCAATTAATAATTATAATAATTCCCCATTCAAAATGCACCAAGATAATTTATTCTACAATAACTGAAATTTCAATGCCTTCAAAAATCAAAAAATAAAGTCTATTTATCATTAAAAACACAAGCGTTGGTGGTTTTTAATTATGACACTTCATAAATGACCATTTAATATGCTATAAAACAATTTTGTCAAGCTGGCTTGTTCTAGACCAGAGATTCCCAAACTTTTTTGTACCGTAGACCACTTGCCATTTTTTTTTTCCGTAGACCCCCTGCCTGCCGAATATTGAATTTTCCTAAAACTATTAACGTCCCATGTGATAATTATTTATTTTTTGGTAAAAATATTCCCTTCCCTTGCCTGCCCAACAACCGGGTGGCGGTATACAGGGGCACCCTTGTGAGGTATTGTCACCTGATATCCGATGCTTCAACGTTCCATTTCCATAGTCAAAATGTCCTCAAACATAGTTTTGAAGTCTGTGTGAAGTACATCTAACTGTTGAACGTCATTATTACCCTGGACATTTTTCAAAAACAAGGAAAATTCGCGGTTTCCAATGTGCAATGTTTTGCTTGAATATATTAATTCTGACTAGAAAAGTAACGTAGACTCTATTTATATACCTCAATTAACAACTTTACGAAATATAAAAAATACAAATATCAAATAAGTCATTTCTCAGTCTATTATATTTGTGTTAGGTCTATTGTGTCATTTACGGAACTCCTTGTTAGGTTAGGCATTAGTTAGCGCCCTTTGTGGCAGCTGGACGCGTCATGCCGTCTTCCAACCGCTTTGTGTTTTTTTTAGTATTTTCAAGGGAAACGAGGCAACATCCCTTTGAAATTATTTTAAAAATCAGTCAATCAACATTTAAAATTAACTTACCAATTAGTAATCAGAACTTTATAGTAATGTGATTAGAGTGCAGTGTGTTAAAAATGAATAATCGAAAATTGTGCTAAAAAATATTCTAAATTCGATGAAGTTGAACTTGGGACGAGAATCGGTAACTGTAGGTACGCCAGATGTTTTCAATGGAATTCTTGGAAGACCTAACAAGTGCCCAGGGTAATTTATTATGACAATGAACCACTAACATAATCACCAGGAACAAGTGTACAAGGAGATGGACTTGCCGAACGTCACAGATGTGCGGCTAAGGTTTGTTATCTATGTGAGGATATTGTGTCAGCGCTCTATTAGCAGCAGACACATACCTGGACGGATGACGAACCTTGTGCTGGCACTGTTGGTGGGCACGGTGTACTCTTTCGCTGCAGCAGCTGGTCCAGTTTCCTCACCACCAAGGATTCTTGCTGCAGAGTCTCCATCCTCTACCTTCGTCGAATGTCACAGCGGTGCTGCCAAGGTCTGGAATCCATGAGAGGATATTGTGTCAGCGCTCTATTAGCAGCAGACACATACCTGGACGGATGACGAACCTCGTGCTGGCACTGTTGGTGGGCACGGTGTACTCTTTCGCTGCAGCAGCTGGTCCAGTTTCCTCACCACCAAGGATTCTTGCTGCAGAGTCTCCATCCTCTACCTTCGTCGAATGTCACAGCGGTGCTGCCAAGGTCTGGAATCCATGAGAGGACATTGTGTCAGCGCTCTATTAGCAGCAGACACATACCTGGATGGATGACGAACCTCGTGCTGGCACTGTTGGTGGACGCGGTGCACTTTCTTGCTGCAGCAGCTGGTCCAGTTTCCTCACCACATAGGATTCTTGCAGCAGATTCTCCATCTTCGTGTCACCTGTTTCTGTACTTCATTTTATTTAACTTAATTTCAATTTGTAATATTTATATTTTTTTGTAATATCTGCATTAACTGTAAAGCGCCCTTGAGGTGATATCTCACAAAAGCGGCGCTATATAAATCATCCAATAAATAAATAAATGTTGACTTGAGGTAAATGGGGGTCCGCTCGTATGTACCCCCATTTGAATCTCGTGGACCCCTAAATTTTTTTCTCGCTAACATAGACCCCCAGCATGCCGATATCGACCCCTGGGGGTCCATATAGGCCACTTTGGGAACCTCTGTTCTAGACAGTCCACTGTGGGTCAGCCGAATCGGAAGGGCGTGGCCTATTTTATTACCGAACTGGTTGTCTGAAGGCGCGCGGTGCCTACTTTTGCATAAAGCTGAAATACACGTCCGACTTTTTCTTCCGACTCTTCGAATTTTTGCAGGGAGAACCTTTTTGTGGGGAAAATGCGGGACTCTGGACATTTCTCGATTATCTAACCATATTCAATAAGAATATTCGTAATACTTGTGAGAATTCTATTTTTAAAGCCTGAACGAAAAAGAAAATAACTAGATTATAAAAAATCAATACAAATTTCAATAGAATTTTGTTTCGTTTTGGAGATTACAAATGGAACTTGTGGGGAAATTGAGGGAATTTTTATTTTGTTCTCTCCAATTCGGGGATTTTTAGCAACTATTGTGGGTATGTTATAACGCATGTATCGGCAACCCCGCTTGTCAGGAGAGTGAAATAGTGATTGGTTTATTTATGGTGGGATATCATGCTCGTTACTTTGTAAATAAGTATTCACATTACTTCTCACTGCGGTACAGAATTATCATACACTTGTATGCGTGGCCAACTCGCCAACGTGTGATCGCCGTCGCCAACGTTGACGCCAATGCTGTTGGCTAATTCCGCATTGGCGATTTGATCAACATGGACGTGGAAACTACCGCGGCCGAGGAAATTTATTTGTACAGCATGTTTAATTATTACCAAAGAAGATCAAGAAGAAATGGCGCAAAAAATGTTCCCCATGTATTTTAATTTTTTTTATACGACAAGATAAAAAGTAAGTAGAACGTTTTCTCATAAATTTACTAAAGAAATAAAAAAGTAAATATATATAGAGTTACATACATATTTGTATGTTTTTAGTGAAAACGAGAAGTATGTTTTTTTTTGTTAATTTTTACTTACATTTTCCGTATTTAATAAGCATTTTTTTAAACTTCATAACAATAAGAAACAACTATTTCCTTACACGATTAGGAAAAATAGTGCTATTTAATATTAATTTCGAAAAAATTAATATAGGTATAAAATCCTTCATAATAGATATAACATTGTGAAAGCTGATCGATGCATATAAACGCGGAGACCCGAATTAGAAACGGAGATTAGACACGAAAATCTAAACACAATTATAAATAATGAATTGTAAAATTAGCAGACCTCTCAAATTATGTAAATAATAAAAACGGGGGATATAAATAAATTTTACATGTTCTGATGAAAAATAATGTTAATACAAAATATGGAAAAATAATGTAAATACAAAATATGGAAATAAAATGTAAATACGAAATATGGAAAAATAATGTAAATACAAAATATGGAAATAAAATATAAATACAAAATATGGAAAAATAATGTAAATACAAAATATGGAAATAAAATGTAAATACAAAATATGGAAAATAATGTAAATACAAAATATGGAAAAATAATGTAAATACAAAATTTGGAAAACAAATGTAAATGTTTGCGGTAGGTGCGATGAGTTGTAATACAAAGATGTATACGTATAAAAGGGAATAAATGAGTAAAGCTGGAAGTGTTTTGCAATGTTTCACTCGACAATCTCACAGGTACAGGGTACAGGTAGTGCTAGAAAAAAGACAATCCGTCCCTAACGGGATACGATATTCCCGGTAGGTGCAGCCGCAGTTGGGCAGGTAACGGCCACCTTTTGTTTGTTATTTGATTCACATCGATTAGCTTCCAGCTTTTACGCATTAAAATGAATCATCAACATTAAAAAGTTTTTTTTTCAACTATGAGGATTTAAAAAAAAAATCGCAAGTTGCGCCACAATACAAATAAATAGTAGTAAATCTGTGTGTAAGGATGTAATGGCCAATATTATGATTCCAGAGATAACCTCATTTTTAATGTCAGCGCCATACAATTTTTTCTTAAAAAAATGATAATTCCTTCATTTGTCCACGCAATTGCTTTAAACGAAATTTTATAGCATAGTAATGATCAGCAGAATCCATTATTAGCCAAAAAAATACCCTTGAAAATTCAAGTCTCTATGTCTATGAAAGGCGATTTTCAGCCCACTGTGCGACGCGGGGAAGGAGATGGGAAATAATAAGGTGGCTATTCAGATCTGCTCAGCAAACACAGGTAAAGCAATTTCAAGCGACGTTTCAATTCTGAATGGTGGTCTTACACCAAGGAGATACTAAGAGATCTTCCTCTCTGGATCGTGCCCCAAGGATACTATATATTATTTTTGATGTATTCATTGTAAATATATATGCAAATTAATCAAATAAAATTAACTAGCGACCATCGGCTTGCTAGTCGAGAACCTTACTGCTTGACCAGCGAGGTAGTATGCATTCTTCTTTTTGAAGATGTCGTAAAAACAAATACCATTTTGTAAACCAAATTTATTTATTTTGAAAAGATACATTATATTATATGGAAGGAAGCTTTCCCGTTGGGCCCGTTCCCACTTCCGTTTTCAAATCGGAGGCGGGTCCCGTTTTAAAAACGGATGCCCTAGTGGCTGTAGTGGATGTATGGAGCTGTTCACACTTGTCCGACACGATTTGAAAACGGATCCGACATTTTTTGTCGGATGGCTCGCCTACGCAGCGCGTCCGTTTTCAAATCGTGTCGGAACACGCTCGCTCATAGTGTTGTATGGAGCTGTTCACACTTGTCGTCCAGTCGTTCCGGCAGAGTCCCCGCCAAACCCCGACCCCTCCCCGCCCGCTCCCTGTCGCAAGGAAGCAGGCACGCTGCGTGCTTGTATTTGGTTATCAAAACTACAATAATGGATAAGGAAATAAATCCCGAAAATTTAATACCACTGGTCGAAGAAAGAGTATGGTAATATTTTATCTTTAACCAAATAAAAACAAAACACTTGGTGTACACAACTTTTGTACATCAAAATTTTTATTTTTATTTTTTTAAGTTTACTTTTTTTAAATTTTAAAGCTTTAATGAGATGCACGGAAGAGCTTATTATTTTAATAAACACATAATAAAAAATATTTGAGTTGTTATTGTTTTCTTACTTTAAAATATCGATAGCCTTTCTTCAGGACAAATGCACTTTCTCAATTTTGTATTTTGATATGTTAAGTTCTTTGAAACTCATTCCAGTAGATGGTTAAAGGAAGTGATAGACATTCTCTTAAGCCATTAAGCGCCCTTGAGGTGATTTTTCATGGTGAAAACGGCGCTATATAAATAATCCAATCATTATTATTCTAAAATAATTAAAGAACTTTAGTTCATCACTTCTCAACTCACCAATTAACACTTGGAAAATTCCTACAGAAAATCATTCGGCTATGATTGGGTGTACCCAAAATTTTCTTTTCACTTTTTTCCTTCTTTTTAATAAGTACAACATGACAACAAGAGCTTCATCGTCGTTCATTGCGCACCATTACTGAAGAATGAGCAAATAACATGTTTTTGTTGAATCGACAATTATTTTTTTTCGTAGAGTATGGTCCGTTTTTAAAACGGTAGTGTGAACAGGGCCATTGGCCATCCGTTTTTAAAACGGGACACGCCTCCGATTTGAAAACGGAAGTGGGAACGGGCCCTTAGGACAGTCAAATTAACAAGTTTCTAATTAGCATACATGTACACAGTTACAATTACATAAAAGCAACATTACATAATACATAATAGTAACACCATTACACAATATTAACACTATCAATAATATGACAAAATAAAATGACCTTTTAAATTTTTTTATTTGAAATATAATTTAATTCTTTTACTTAAATTGTCACTTCACATTTTATCTTGTGTATACAAAAAAAATTGTAATAATACCAAGAGAATAACCAAAAACAAACACTTTGGGTTCGTTGATCGCGCAATATAGACGTTTCCAGGATTTGTATTTACCAACAGAAGACATTCATGTTTTTAAAACAAAGCACTTTCATACAGTTCTTAATAAATCAACGCGGCAACAGTCAATTAAAAATAATATTAATAACAATAATATGACTTTTTCAAGAAAGAAATTTCAGCCGGCAGTCTGCTTAAATCCAAGGCTGCCAGCTCTTTCGCAGCCCACTTTTTATTAGTACCAAATCGAATTTGATCTCTTGTAGTTTTTATTCAACTTGTAACTAAAACATCGTTTAGCGGTTTGGAAGTATTTTTTCACCTTTTGTAGTTTTTATTCAACGTGTAACTAAAACACCGTTTAGCGGTTTGTAAGTATTTTTTTTATCAGTAAGTCTGTTAGTGTTTTGCTTGTTCCTGTTAAGGCCAAGTATAATAGGTACCCTGTTCAGAACGAAACTACAACAATGCCCCCCAGCGGAGGAACTAGGTTTTACTAGCCATTTAAAGACAGTTCTGTACTAAAAAAGTTCTGTTGAAATTCGTAAGATGTCACTAATTATAACTGACTTATATTGTATGTCAATATTTGATTTTTTAAAACACTTTCCCACTGCAGAAGGCTCCGCGCTGACATAAAAAAATACAATAGGTAGGTACCTAGGTAGGTACATCAATGCGCTGTGACCGTAATAAAAAAACGTGCTTGAAGACTATTCAAGAGTAAAAAATGCATGTTTTGAAGGATAACAAAAAAATGCTTTTTTTAATAAGGATCATAGAAGAAAATAACGGTGCCTAAGTAAATAATATGTAATGCTTTATTAAAAACAATGTCATGACACAAGTAAAAATAAATTACTACTAAATGGCTACTTATAAATTCACATATTTATAAGTAGCATGTGATAAAAAAAATTAAAAATTATAAAAATATGGGATTCGAACCAGGGTCCTGCATAACGAGAATCGAACGCTCTGCCTCTAGACCGCGAGGAGAGATATCTTGCGCGACGAGAACCGCGTATACAACGTGTACTCCTCAATTGACTTGTCCCGCGCAATTTTAAATTTTGAAAAACTCACTTACGGCTGTGTTGTTTACTAAAAAAACTTGTCACGCACGTCTGCGAGGGTAATTAGTCGCGTTATCGGCCTTGAGTCACTTGACGGTCATGAGTCGGTTTTACTCCGGTCCTCGAAAATGCATAATGCGCGTAAAGAAGTTTCACTTCAATATATAAAAATCGTATGTAAAGTACATTAAATTTGAAATAAAAAAATTATGAACGTATATATCATGTACCAAATAAGAATCAGCTAAGCACACCTCACAATAAATGTAATATTATTTTACTTATACAATAAAAAATTGTGAAGACGAACCGTATCAACCTAACTCGATGAACATCTCTGATGCCTGTCCTCAAAATCAATGACAAAACATATTTACATAATATACACAAGTGTGTGTGCGCATGTCCACGTCGAAAACTAACACATGTATAAACACGTGCACAGCAAGACCGTTTGTCAATTTATAAAAAATTACTGGCAACTTCTTCGTATATACAAGTAGGTATTATCTTCGCTGACTGATGACACGCAAGATTTTGTTGAAAATTCCAAGTGTCGTTCCGTGATTAACGCCATCTGTTGACATATTTAAAAATAAGCCTTCAGTTCTAATTTCTGCCGTAGTAGCTGAATTAATGTCGCCACTTTACGGCAACATAATTTATTATTTTAATAAACTTGAAACTCTTAAACAAATGGTAATTTAAAAATGTGAAAATAATTTTAAAAAGTGGACAAAAATAATAGAAACTATTCCTCGTTCCTTTTTTTAGAATAAATTTAACCAAAGTTTAGTAAACCGCATTTACAAAAACATTAAAGATAGTGCCTAGGAAATAATTATACCACAACCTTATTCTTTTTTTTTTTTTAATTTCTCAACGAAGTCTTGAAGAAAAACCTTCAAGGTATTTTTTGAGGATATTCAAAATTTAAAATATTTTTTGAACAATACGAAAGGAGGGCCATAAAAAGGTCATATTTCTGATTTAATTGTGATAAATGCTAAGTATTTATAAATTATAAAAATATATAAATTTTTTTTTCTGGCTAAGAACATCATATTTACCGTATTGCGTAATAATATTTTCATTATTTCGAATTGATAAATTACTAGACACCGCCTTAATAGGAAAACATCTTAGTGGGGGCTCTTTGAATAGATTCAACTAAATTTTGCTAGATGACGTAATGAGGGCACTAGATCGGGGAAGGTGACCGGATAAATCATCAAAATGATAATTCATCACATCTTTAAAAAGTTATATAAAGTCATGGAAAGTGATGAAAAAAAACTTTATTAACTGGGTTAAGTAGATTAGGTTTAATTTTTTTTCATCGTTTCTAATGACTTAATATCACTTTTTAAAGGTGTGTTAAACAGTCGATGTGTTGATTTATCATGGAACCGGCTGCTATCTTTATGTATGATCGCAAGATTTAACTCGAACTAAATGCAATCTAGACAATATCTTAGATAAATATATCTTATTTTAATGTGCGACATCTATTGACTTTATCTGCAAGTCTAGGATGATTATTTTATTTTTTGGAATAACTTAGTAAGTAATACCTTAAATTTAATATCTAATTATTGAAGACAATATTAGAAATTCCTAAACGAATATTTGAAACAGAAAAATCAGAAAAAGATACGGTCACGTCTAGGACTCGAACCCAGGACCCATGTCTTGCCGGGGCACCGCTCTACCAACTAAGCTAATGGGACCTTATCTCCTTTGGTCATATTTAACTGTATACATACACAAAACCCAGAAAATCTTAATAAAATGGACCATAAATAATATATATTACAATAGGTCACTTCAGAAAGAATCTTATGGTCTCGAGGAGAAACACGGCAATGTATCAAAATACGTATACGTATCTGGGTCCGAAATTGTATAATGAAATCCCCGCAGAATTAAACATTATAACATGCAAAAAATGACCTACATCGGTCGAATAATAACTAAATGGTTAATTGGCTTAAGTAGAGGGGAGCCTGAAAAAGTATTAAATAATGTCACTTAAAATTATACACCTATTGATGACAAACTAAGTAAAATAACACACCCATTAATGACAAACTAAGGACAGGTTGTTTCAAAGAATTTGAACAACTCTTCAAAATTCAAAGCTTATTTTCAAGTTCTGTGAAAGAGCTTTTTAAGTTCTGTTATTATTTCAGTTCTGTCAAGTAACTAACCTATAATGATTTAATAACAGAACTTGAAGAGGGCATTCACAGAACCCGAAAATGAACGTTGAAATTTTATGAATTTTTCCAAATTTTATGACACAACCCATCCTAAGTAAAATTATACACCTATTGATGACACACTAAGTAAAATTATACACCTATTGACGACACACTAAGTAAAAGTATACACCTATTGATGATACACTAAGTAAGAATATACACTTATTGATGACACACTAAGAAAAATTATACATATATTGATGACACACTAAGTAAAATTATACATCTATTGATGACACACCAAGTAAAATTATACACCTATTGATGACACACTAAGTAAAAGTATAGGTACACCAATTGATGACACACTAAGTAAAAGTATACACCTATTGATGACACACTAAGTAAAATTATACACCTTTTGATGACAAATAAAAAACTTGATGGAAAGTATAAACATTTTTTTCAACATAGTTCATTAGCATTTTCACGAGAATTTGGTTCCTTAGAACGGGCAATCTGCTTAGCTAGGAACTAAAATCGACCCTGACAAAACATAATAACACTTATGCACTTTAAATAAAAATAAAATAAAACCTATCATGCATGACATTGAATTATTTGCTTTGGAATCAAATTCACCGAGGCTGAACTACACTGAAACCAGAAAAATTTATGATATTGCATGACATGTATTTCTTGACAACAATGTTCAGAAATCATAATAATACTAGTTGACCCAACAATGCTTCGCTATTGTTAATGTCTTTTCGAGCGTTTCCAACATCTTACACCATTCACTACTATATACCACAATGTTACTGGGCCCAGTAGTAAGCGTTCAAAGATGGTTTGAAAGGGAGATATTTAAATACGAATGTTAGAGGGAGCGCGCTAATATAAAAAAACGATAATAATTAAGCGAAAATGGTGAAAATATTTAATAAAACACGACTCGTTTGAAATATATCATAACTCTCTACAAATGTTTTAATGGCATTTAAATATATACTGTGAATTTTTTCATGTGTATAACATATTACCTAAGAGAACAAAACGTGTTTTAAATAATTTTCGGAAATTACTTTGCGATTTTTTTCTATCGAGGAAATTTCATATAATTAACGTTTCGGTATAACAAATGTATACATATTATCTTTAAAATATAATAATATTTTTTTTGAACTTAAAAACTTAAAGAGTTAACGAGAGACTTGTTTAAATCGGTAGAAATTAGGTATGCGGGACTAAAAAACTACATTACATTACATCGACTTTAAGTCCACACCTCATCTTTTTCCGGTATTGTGTTAAGGCGATGCACTACGTCGTGAATTATTTTTAATCGAGCCGCTATCAATAACAGCCCTTAGTAGAGTAGATGGCGATAAGGTTTAAATTCCCGCTTAACACCATCCGCCTGTTTTGATTTATGCAAGAAAAAAACATGGCCAAATAGTGCCTTTTATTTTATTTTGTGGATGTTCAGGCATAAATATTTTTTTTCCGATCATTTTATAAATAAATTGATTAGCCACATTATACAATAAAATCATAACCTAAAATGGGTTCGTAAGTAGGAGATTTTGAACTTTAAAGCAGTTTTCATAGGCCTTATACATTATATTTTTCTGGGCTTATAAAAAGACTTATTTAAAAAATACTCGATTATGTCAAAGGCCAAGATGTATTCTACTCGCAATATTTAATTAAAGCATCTGAAATATTTCTAGGAGACCAAATTTTCAAACCAAAAACACATGATTTTGCATTACTACGTAGTGCATCGCCTTAAGTATTACCACTCTCAAAACACTCATGGTGTTGGTTGACCACTTTTCGAGTATTGCAGTCTGAATTTGCACATCTTAAAGTTTACTGATGTAAGTTGTTGTGCAATTTGTCATGCTTTATTCAGGTGTAGCTAATATATAGCCAAGTACCTACCATTTTCTTCGTTTATTTCTACTGTTGTTCAGCTCGTATTATATGCTTTGTACTGTGTTATTATTGGTTGATCGTCAGTAAATACGTACGTAATGTATTTTCTTTGTTCACTATTTCTTGAGTGTGTAAACGGAATGAGATGAGCTGTGTATCGCTTTGCTTTAAAGAGTCTGTGTAATATTTTCCTTCCCCCGGGACGGTACCTCCGCCGGCGTCCGCTCGTGGGCGTTTGCGGCGCTCGTCCTTGCAACGGGCGACGGGCGTCGGTTGTCGGTAGCCCTGCTACCCTGGTAAGGGGTGCGGGGGCAGGGGTGCGCGTGCGCAGGCCGCGGGGGCGGGGACGCGGGAGCCTCGCAGCCTGGCCGGCAGGTGGCCACGCGTTCAGTATTGCCACGGGGTAAAAACGGTCAAACTCAAACTTATTTTTTAAGAATTTTTAATTAAGCATTAATTTTATATCATACAGGTAAACCTGAACTTTTTAAAAACTACGTATAATTTATATGTACGTAAACAATGTATAATTTCAAACATTAACCATGTAATTATATATATCGAAAATAAAATTATAAAAAATCGAAAAATCAACAGTAAAACTTTATGTGTATGATTTTAGCAATGTTAGGAGTCAAAATTTTTTTATCAAATTATGTTATTCAAATTTAATTAAATATTGTTTCCCATAACAATAAAGCATAATCCAGCAAGAATATTATCACACGATTTAATCTAACTAGAATAAAAACTGCCAAGATTTGTACTGCAATAATTACATTAAAAAGAATAAAATGGAATCTATGTTATCTATAGAGTAAAAACTTACCGATTTAAAATATTGCTAATTTACTTAACCTCTTGTAAAATTTCCTGTTAAAAACGGGACTGCAGGCGCCTTTAACGAATGAATTGAAAAGAAAAACTGTCAGTAAAACACGAATGTTTTATGAGGATGTCGGAACACGTGTTCATAAACAGTCTAATATTTTCGCATTTAATTATATTTATCAAGATCAGCGCAGCTGTAGAACACGTGTTCCGATATATTCTGAATTTACACTGAATATATTTGATTAGATTTTAATAGATCAGCCATACTTATTTTTCTCCGTGTATCTATTTTTATAAAGAAGATTGTCTATGTCGGGCGGCGTGGATTTGATTTGGACGTGTGTTTGTAATCTATAGTTTTATTCACAGAATGATGAAATTTTGCAAACTTGACCTTCGAAACTTGATGAAGTTCACTGCCGACATTAGATCTCGCAAAACTCAATGTGAAAGTACTTCAGCTAATAAACTGAATAAAAACAGTAAAATTTAATTTTTTTTTCTATTTTAATCATAAAGCTGCCCATAATTTCATATAAATATTATCATAAACACCGATGGTTGTGAATTATGAATTTTGTTAATTATTACCTTGGAGAAAGTCTCCATCTACCCTCCACCCTTAATTTAAACCCCTTCCTTAATCCCTCTCCCCGTGGAGCCCGCCTTTCAGAATTTCAGCTGGATTCTTTCAGTACATTTGAGTTCGCGTCAGTTGGATCGCTGGGCGCCGTTAGCAAGCGTGTCACAAGGCGCTTGTTTCCGTCGCAAGCGCGTATACTGGCCACATTTTGCCTAACACCACTTCTCCGCTCACTTTGACGGTATCTTATGTCACATCTAATAACATATTGTATGTTAACCATATATTTGATTCTAATTTTTAAACGCCATTTAAAAGTTTTAAGCAACAAGTTTTCGTATAAACATTAATTTTTCATTTAAAAAAAGTGATTTTTTTAATGTAAATTTAAGTGAAATAAAACTTCTTTTTTCTTCATTAATAAATCATTAACTATCGTTACATTATTTCCTAAACTGAACCAATAAAATAAGTGGTTTAAAGAATGTACATTATTTTTTGGTCTCAAATTTAAGTTTAAAAACCGATAGCATTATTTCCATATCTTACTTAATAATGATTTAACCTCTATTTGTCCAATATTTCTGAACACCCCATTTGATATGGTCATTATTTGTAATCTGCAAAACATTGTTCAAAGATGTACCAACGTCTTTAATCTGATATAATTTAATTATAAATTCGCTATTCACACTGTAACTACTAATTATTTTTTTATAATATTCACGGTAGTAATAATAGGTAGATACCTCTTTGTTTAAAAGCTTTAAATTTGATACACATTATAACCTACTCAATTATTAAGGATACAACACATAGGTATTACATACACATCTCTTGGGTGACATATGATTCAAACCACCTTGAATATACAAGCATAACCTTTTGATTCTCAAAACTCTCCACAGAAAAATGTATTTAATTGAAAACATTAAGAAATTCACGCTGACTTCACAAAATAATTTAACGTTGAAGATGTTTTCACTTCACTGACGATATTTCTACAATTTTAAATCATTCCTTACAATCATTTTATTGGTAATAAAATGATAATTGCGAAATTCTCTCGTGAGACTGGTAATACGATTTCGTTGAATTATTGTAGTGTTTATTTGATGGCCTATGTAAAATTTTAGCACCGGAGGTAAAAAAGGTGTGCTATTATAATAAAACGGGTGTAATCTGTCCGTAGCGTTTAACTCGCCTTTGTTAGGTGTGACCTACGTGCTTTTATACCGACTGTTAGTTTACCTGACGTCTAGCAATTCGAAAAAATCTATTGTTCAATATTGAATCCAATAAAATTGAAGTACAGACGTCATTAAAGAATACCTGAGATGGGAGTCCCGAGTGGTAACCCCTATTAATTCATGTAAGTTCATTTTTCAAGGCGTGATACAATGTAAACAATTTTTATGCAGGGTTTTGGTTTTTAGTAATATTTAAAAACACAATAAAGTTTTCAATAATATTAACAGGTTCAGTTCAGTGACGATAAATCGGCGTTTATTGAATACAATTTTTACACTTTCACACAAAACAACAACAATATTAGTAGATATCATAATTAATTTTCTATATAACGAAAGATTTTTTAAATATTTATGTTGAGGGATCAGTAGGATTTATAGGCCCTGTTAGGAGTTCTACCGAGCCGAACCCTCTGATATGAAAATATCTGGAGTCGGTGAATTATTTACTCATTTGATCTCTGGTGAGTTGACGTGTTGTTCTTGTATTTATTTTGCTTATATAATGCACATGCATAATGTTGATTGACTAGATCATCATTTGTGGAAAAGTGTGTGGAAGGGTTTTGTTTTTCCCATGGAGAAGATTTAACCCAGACATAAAATCGGAAAAGATTATTGTATGCTTTAAATTACCTACCTCACTAAGAGTAACCTGTTCTGAGGTAAACTCAAAGTGTAGAGGATTTTATTACATGCTGCTTGGGAAAATTTATCGATTTTAAATTATGAAAAAAACATGTATTCATGTGGGCCTCACTGGTGCTCTACACTTTCTGAGCCATTATTTAAAAGTTTTATTGAATATTGTTTAGTTAATGAAGGTTTTTTATACTATTTTTTATTTTTTTTATTTCTTGCTAGAGCAATCCCGATTAGTTACAAAACTCATTGTGGGACGAGAGGAACTTACAATACATAGGTGGCAGTTAATAGATACAATTTCACATTGTTATTTTGATTGGTATTTGGTTGGGCTTTGGTATTAGGTAAGGTTTGATTTCATTTTGTTACTTTAGGTTAGGTAAGAATAACTTGTGAATCTCTTGATGTAGGACAAAAATACTAACTAGCCACTCAATACACCTGTTTTTGAATAAAAAGAAAAAATATGGATAGTACATAATTAATTTCCATTATAAATATCCTTGACTAATATTTTATCACTTGGTAAGAGTACAGATTGCTTAAGAGGAATGCACTTGAAGCCTTTAAAAATTGTTACAGATTTATGACAAAATACCCGACGATTATTTTTAATCAAACGGTATGGAAAATATTTAGAACAGTCTTGAGTTAGATATGATTTGAGATTTTCACAAAAAAATTCATAACTTAACAGTACATAACATTATAAAATTTGTTGTTCGTAATTTCCAGTTTCGACACAACAAAAACTTTTCAAATTTTTTTATTTCCAAATGATTATGTCTAATAATTCCAATTTAATCGCAAAGACATCATTGAAAAAGTTATTTAAACCGATAATTTGTATTTAAAAAAATACTCTCTCAGGATTATAGTGATTTATTTTTGGAATAAAATATATTTTGAATAAAAAAACTTTTTGGAATAAAATATATTTTGAATAAAAAACTTTTTGTTGTGTCGAAATTTGAAATTACGAACAACAAATTTGTTAATTGTTATAATTTAAACTGAATCAAATTTTATAATGAAAGGACGGGTTGTTTCGGAGAATTTGAACAATTCATCAAATATCAAGGTTCATTTTCAAGTTCTGTGAAAGATTTTTTAAAGTTCTGTTTTAATTTCAGTTTTTTAAAGCACCTAGCCTATAATGATATAATAACAGAACTTGAATAGGACTTTCACAGAACCCGGAAATGAACGTTGAAATTTGATGAATTGTTCAAATTCTCCGAAACAACCCGTCCTTAGTATTTTATTATTGTGACAGTGTGATGATGGATTTGAACGCTGAAACAGCTGTCACAATAAATGAAAACAAACATACATGCAGAACTTAATAATAATAACGATATAAAGCCATTTATTTTTAATTAAAAAACATACAAATGGTTCATCATTTCAAATTTAGAGCCAAAAAAACACTTTTTCAATGTTTTCCTTATTAAATTATTTTATGTTTAATTATATTTCAAAGGTAGCTAGAATCAGATTTAGAAAACGTATTAACGTTAGATAAGGATGTGTTTGGTAAAATTAGATAAGGTGAGGTGACGTTAAGGAAAAAAACTCGCTTTCCCAAAAGTTTTATTGAGGATAGGGTTTTTTAAAATTAATATTTACAGACTGCATAAATCAATATTTTATTACGGGTGGTAATAGGGTTTGGTTCTGTGCCGAAGAAAAATACAAGGTCGGTAAATTTGACCCCTCCAAGTGGAGTAAATGTTATTAATTTTTTTATTGGTGACATTTTCAACAATACTGTATCTTAATATTGATTAATATTTTTTTAATAAAATAAGTGCCTGTGTGTAGTCCACATAAGGGTTGCTAAGGAAATAAATACACGATTAGATTATTTGATCCTTTAGTAAATTATCCAGTTTATTTTGTTTTTATTTATACAATAACCATATTATTAGATAATATAGACCACATTGAATGCTTACTCGTGTTGATGGTCCCATTAATTAATTTTTGGTTGAGAATGTAAACCGTTATTACAACCTTTAAGTGAATCAGTTTGTTAGGTTAGGTTAGGTTGGGATAGGTTAGGTTATGATTTTATTTATTGCGTCCCATCAAAATACCCGTATAATCGTTAAGTAAGTAATCGTGAATACATGTTTTTTTCATAATTTAAAATCGATAAATTTTCCCAAGCAGCATGTAATAAAATCCTCTACACTTTGAGTTTACCTCAGAACAGGTTACTCTTAGTGAGGTAGGTAATTTAAAGCATACAATAATCTTTTCCGATTTTATGTCCGGGTTAAATCTTCTCCATGGGAAAAACAAAACCCTTCCACACACTTTTCCACAAATGATGATCTAGTCAATCAACATTATGCAACCACAAAGCACTCTTTTCAGGGTGAAATGCCTAAAACCAAAAAAAAAAAAAAACATTATGCAAGTGCATTATATAAGTTGCTAAAGGAAATAAATACACGATTAGATTATATGATCCTTTAGTAAATTATCCAGTTTATTTTATATTTATTTACACAATAACCATATTATTAGATAATATAGACCACATTGAATTACTCGTGTTGATGGTTCCATTAATTAATTTTTGGTTAAGAATGTAAATCGTTATTACAACATGTAAGTGAATCAGTTTGATAGGTTAGGTTAGGTTGGGATAGGTTAGGTTATGATTTTATTTATTGCGTCCCATCAAAATACCCGTATAATCGTTAAGTTGTAAATTAAGACCAAACATATCTACACGCTACAAAGCACAATTTTGGTGGTAATATAATATACCTAATAATGTAATATAATATTGTTTGATATATGTTTTAAACAAGTGCGTATTGTGTAGTGCACACATAGGTTGGTTGCTTGGATCCGTGTTGGAGTAAGTTATAAGTGGACATTCAAGTGTTGGAGTGTTGCAGTGTAGCAGTACGGAGGTAGTGGTGAGGCAGGACGCCTAGGGTCAGCACCAGGCGGGAGGAGGATGCGGTAGAAGATGCGCAGCGGCAGCTCCGAGCTGCTGCTAAGGGGCGCGGGTGCGGCCCCGGCCCCGCGCCCGCCCCCCACGCGAGCGCAGCGCTTCCGCGAGCAAGCCGCCCGCTGCGGCACGGCGATACTGGCAGCACTAGCGGCGGGCGGCGGAGGAGCGCTGCTCTTCCTCGTGCCCCTCTACGTGGACCCCGCGCTTTCGGCGCTGGCAGCCGACTTCCCTTCCACCCCCGTCATCTGCACGACCATCCGAAAGGAAGAACGAAACGGCTTGATGGAATGTATGCTAGCATCCTGCAGAGAAGGTTGCACGGCTGACTTATACAAATGTACGCGGGTGCACGTCAAATACGACGCCGAAGGCAGAACTCATAACGCTTTGCTTTTGATCAACATCAAAGGATGTGGGTATCCCCCTACAGTGAACTGCGCTAACTTCACGGAGACGTACGGCACAGAAGGCACGCAGTTTCCGTGTTACTGGTCGCGCGCGGACGGTAGTGTAGCGCTCCCGCACTATGACCGCGCTGAGCAGGTAGCCGTAGTGCTGAGGTTCTTGGCGGCGCCGCTAGTGCTGACGCTGGCCACGTCGGCCGCGCTGTGCGCGCTGCACTGCGACTGTCGACAACCGCGCCCGCCGAGGCCGCGCTTGCGTGCACGCTCACGACCACGGAGAGAGGACTTCAGGTAAATATCATCTTAAAATAAAATATAATTGAATGTAATATTTATACTATTCCATAAAATTTGCAGGTAAATAGATGAAAAGTGCAAGTAATACTAACATATTCCTAATTTAAATAATGGTAGTACAGTGTACAATAATCAGTAACTGAATACTCGTATTAAGGCGATGCCATATAATATGTATACTATTCCATAAAATTTGCAGGTAAATAGATGAAAAGTGCAAGTAATACAAACATATTCCTAATTTAAATAATGGTAGTACAGTGTAAAATAATCAGTAACTGAATACTCGTATTGAGGCGATAGTAATACAAAATCATGTGCTTTTGGGTTGAAAATTTGGTCGCCTAGAAATGTTTCAGATGCTTTAATTAAATACTGCGAGTAGAATACATGTTGGCCTTTGACATAATCGAGTATTTTTTAGATAAGTCTTTTTATAAGCCCAGAAAAAAATATGTAAAGGCCTATGAAAACTACTTTAAAGTTCAAAATCTCCTACTTACGAACTTATTTTGGGTTTTGATTTTATTGTATAATGTGGCAAATGAAGTTATTTATAAAATGATCGAAAAAAAAATTAAATATTTATGCCTGAACATCCACAAAATAAAATAAAAGGAACTTTTTGGCCATGTTTTTTTCTTAAATAAATCAAAATAGGCGGATTGTGTTAAGCGGGAATTTAAACCTTATTGCCATCTAAGTAAGGATTGTTATTGATAGCGGCTCAATTAAAAGTATTGCACGACGTAGTGCATCGCCTTAAGTAAATGGTTAAGTTGTAATGTTTTGTGAACACCTCACCAAGATAACCTGTGCTGTTCACATGTTTTACAGCGTGCAGTTTTACATCCAATTTTGTGTCTTAATCAATGGTTCTCAACAATTATTTGGTAAAAGGGTGCATAAGAGATTATAGAAAGAGACGGCACGAATATTTGATAAACTCATCAGAAAATCAACAGACAATAGAAAAATGAGACGATTTTTTTCAAATTGATAATGGCGGGTCACTGCCAGACTTGAAAACGTGCGACGTTTTTTTTATTATCATTTTGGCTCTACTTGGGCATAATAGATAATAGAGACCTACTTACTCTTGCATGATTAAAAATGTTTAAGTCTAAATAAAGACACAATTTTTGTTGTGAAGAATGAGTTTTTATTATCAAGATCCACTCACAACAAACTGGCGCAGCCGGTAGGTAGGTTTATTCAAAAGATCCTACACACAACATCATTCTGGAGGAGGCCCACCACTTCCCCGCCCTGTTTTAGGTACTGATGGTACCCCTTCAGAGCTCTTTCAAGGACGCTAATTTTTTGATACAACGAGTCTACATTTAAAATTTCAAAACAAGACCTCCAAAATGTCCATGCATACAATGTTATTCGCAGTATGCAAGTGCTGCGTATTAGTAACCTGTTGGTAAAATCTACTCTATTTGGTTAGTTTAACAGGTCATATGTACAAGGTATCAACAATAACGGGTAAAAATAATAATTTACAGCCACCTGCAAAAATTAAAAATTATGAGACAAAAGAAAATGGTGAAATGTACACCTCATTTTTTGTGAGGGGGTGTCGTCACCCGCTCCCAGGCAGTCCTAGGGAGAGAAAGCAGGGCATTGGATAGGTTTCACGAGGATCAGGTTCCGCGCCCCTAAGCCAGCCAGCCCTACACACAGCATCATCAAAGATGACGTAGGCCCGGAGGTAAGCGATTTTTAATCGGGTCTCCTAAATAATAATAATCATATTTGAATGATTTGTATAGCGCCGTTTTTGTAAAAAAACACCCCAAGGGCGCTGTACAAATAAATAAAATTTTAAACAATGATTTATCGTATAACTAACTACAAACTAGTCAAAATATTATCAGCTTATGGCTAACATTCGTTCATCGACCACTAATAAAAAAACTATGTATGGAGATCATAGAACATCAATGATGGAGATCATACAAATAACAAATTCTATCTATAAATAAGGCAATGTCCGTATGAGTGAGCTATATAAACTTTAAAAAAACTACTGTTTGTTCTTATTAGTGCCAGGAGTTTTAGAAAGTGGTTTGTATCATAACGCATTATCTCTGCATTGAAATGAGATACGTAGTTGAATTATAGTCGGTGTAGAGTAATTTATTATCAGTAACAATATGATATACAGTAGTGAATGATAGAAAAAGTCGGGTATGCCCAAGGAAGACATGGCACCATAAAGAAATACTTAATAAAGTAATTTTTCAATTATTTATAAAAACATTATTTCCACCTAAAACTACACATGGAATTCACAACCTCAAAACTTTACTCTAAGCCATTCGCAACCCTATTATATATTAATATAGTAACTAACGTTGCTCTATCTGAAACTTTTCTGTGTGGTAACCATTTTTACTAATATGATGCAAATAAATATATGCAAGTATAACAAAAAAAAACAAATAAAATGAGAAAAGTTTTTTATATTCAGATTATTATCCACATTGGTTGGTTGGGGTAGAATAGGATTTAAAGGACTAGCCGCAAAACACAGAATTCCCAAAGCGAGGGAAAAAGTTTAATAAATATTTTATGTAGCTCCAACGACGGAGTATGATATTATGTAGGTCTCTTTGAGCGATAGCAGATAGGAGAACAAATGGTATTTGACTGGTTCTCTTCGTGTTCGGTGCGAACGACCGTCTCTGTGTTGACTTGAGAGAATTGCGGGAGAAGTGAATATTTTATAGTTTGGAAAAAAAACCCAATAAAACTTCCGAATGCACCGAAAGCGAACCTTTTTAATGTATCTACTAAATTGATTACATTTTTAACATACTGGTGATAATATTACTTTTGTTACTAACGGATTTTATTATCTGCATTGTGAAAAGTAAAGAACAAATTTCATGTATAAGGTCGTGTCTTATTTCTTCATAGTTTAATGGATCATAATGAGGCTGATAGATTACTTTATACGCATCATGCTATGGCCTATTTCAGCACATCGCTCGCTATACAATCCCAATAGGAATGTATGGCGAGCGATATGCTGAAATAGGCCAAGCCACGAGAATATAGCCCGCTGTAGAGTAGTCTGTCACAGGCTTTATGTAAACGACATTAAGATTTGAAAATAATGGCGTTGTGTCGAGTGAGATAAAGCTAGAGTTCACCGTTTGAGATTGTTGTCTGCTTCAGACTTCAAAGATTCTTTATATATCAATATATTTATATGTATATATATTTTGTTTTTCAATTTCCGATTTTATGTCCGGGTTAAATCTTCCCCATAGGAAAAATAAACCCTTCCACACACTTTTCCACAAATGATCATCTGGTCAATCAACATTATGCAAGTGCATTATATAAGCAAAATAAATACAAAACAATACAAGAACAACACGTCAACTCACCAGAGATCAAATGAGAAATTAATTCACCGACTCCAGATATTTTCATATCAGAGGGTTCGGCTCGGTAGAACTCCTAACAGGGCCTATAAATCCTACTGATCCCTCAACATAAATATTTAAAAAATCTTTCGTTATCCTACATGTATTTAAAATGACTGATTTTTGCATTTTTATATATAATTTTTTTGATAGATCTAATACGCCTAAATTTTGAATGAGAGAGCTAGGTATAATGCCAGTTTTTATAGTCTGAGAATGTCAAACTCTTTTTATCTCACATAAATATTTATATTACATTTAAAAAAAGTTATATAAGGAAAAAAATATATTGGTATTGTTAAGTTCTGAATGTAATTTAGTATTTATTATTGTGACATCTATTTCGGAGTTTAAAGCCATTATCAAACTGAGGATTTTTCGATTTCTTTTGGCCACCATTAAAGTTTTATAATTGATTAAAATCTGAATTAGAATTGATCGCACCGTTTCCCCTCTGGGGTAGGTAGAGAGGAAGGTCCGCCAAACAACTCGGACTTAGAAAACACTTATTTACATTCATACATCGTCTCATGCATACCCTTCTGTCATTCAAACTCTTGACAGGGCCCGACCTTAGTCTTTGGTTAACTTGACCGCGCCGTGTCTTCCTCAAGCATCCTCTACTTCGAGTACTGAGATTTCGATATTTCTACAATTAATTACAAGAATATATATAAAAACAAGGAGGATCGAAATCAATTATTAGGAAGAAAGATACATACATTTTTTATTTTATTTTTTTGTTACATACATGGTTTTAAAATACAAATTATGTTTTTTACATACATATTAAAAAAAGAAAGAAACAATGCGAATTACAGAAAAGTATATGTACACATGCACATATGTATACATATATAGTGTATTACACACCATACATAACATACACACACAATACACGTACACACACACGAGTTTATAAACAGCATATACATAAAAATAATAATATGCATAAATGTATGATAGCAAAAAAATCCCACATAGGCATCGCCAGTTCGTGGGTATACTTGTGTTTCTTTAAGGCAGTTCAGTTAAAATTACTCTAAATATACATATTTTATCTTTGTAGAAAATTGAAAAGAAAAGAATGAAAATATTTATAGTAAAATCATTATTTACTGTATTTACGGGATTAAATATGAAAAATAAAAGTTAATAAGGATTTGTTAAAAGTTAATAGAGACTAAGATCAGATGTTACAGCAGGTAAATATTAATATCTATGGTATTTATCCAAGACTTTATTACATTTTTATGTTTCCTGTAGGATGATATATTTTCACATTTGATTTCTGTATTGGTATAGAGTGCATTATAAATTTTTGGTGTAATAAAATAAGCATGTCTTTGCGCAAGCCTTGTTTTGCACATTGGAACTTTAAATACATTATTTACCCTATTACTAGACCGATTTTCATTTTTTATAAAAAGAAAATTTCGAGCAAATATATATTTTAAACATTGTGTACAGTAAATTTTTCTTATCTCTAACAATTTAGCCTCTTCGAATAATTGCAAGGAGGGGTAGGTCATATCTTTATGCAACATTATTTTTAGTATTAGTTTTTGTGTTATTTCTAGTGGCTTAATATGGGTGTTATAAATCCCCCCCCATGCAATTATTCCATAAGATACTGATGATTGCACCAATGCATGATACACCAATTTGATTCTTTTGATATCTACTATGTTATTTAAACGTTTAAAAATATAAGTTAAATATCTAAGTTTATTTACAAGCTTTTCTACATGATTTGTCCATTTGAGTTGGCTGTCTATTATAATTCCTAAATATTTAACTGTATTCCCCGATTTCATTTCTGTACAGTTAGTGCATAAGACAGGATTGCAAGTATTTTTGTGAAACCTTATACTTAGATGAGTTAAGGGTGCCGCTTTTTTGGTATTATAAAAAGGAATATATATAGTTTTTTCACAGTTCAGAGTTAGAAGGTTTTGATTGAGCCATTCTTTGACAATAATTGTGCACTTATTTGCATTTTTAGAGACCTCGTCCCAGGATTTACCATGAACTGTGATTGCAGTATCATCAGCATACGAGAAAAGTTTTCCCGGAATACTAATATTACATAGGTCATTAATATAAATTAGAAACAAAAGCGGACCTATAACTGTTCCTTGTGGAACCCCATGTCTCATAGATGCTGGTTTACTAATATTTACGCCAATTTTTGTGGATTGTCTGCGATCAAGTAAATAATTTGTTAAAAGTGACAGACAATTGTTTTTGATTCCCATATTATTAAGTTTTCCAAGCAGTTTATTATGATTGACGGTATCAAAAGCCTTTTTTAGGTCTAAGAATATTGTTAAACTTTTCATATTCGAATCTAGATTGGTGTATAATTTTTTTGTTAGATTAAATAAAGCATCATCAGTACTAAGACCTGATCTGAAACCATATTGGTGTGGTGACAAGAGTGCATTAGATTCTAGAAACTCTAGTACTTGTATCTTTATGATTTTTTCTAATATCTTTGCAAGTTGGGATATCAGCGATATTGGTCTGTAGTTGTCAAGTTTAGAGATCGATCCAGATTTATGTATGGGTACAATAATTGAGAGTTTAAATGCATTTGGGAAAATGTTTTTTTCAAGGCAGGAATTAAAAATGTGTTGTAAGGGCATAGAAATGTGTTGTTTAATAGACTTGATTGTGATACAGCTTAATTCATCTGGACCATTGGCTGTATTTGTTTTAAGATTGTCAATGTGTTTTATAATTTCAGATTCAGTTATCCGTTTAAATTGAGATAAATTAGGAGTATATTCGGGGGTGGGTATGTCTATTTGGGTTGATTTATGTATACTGTTTTGAAATGAGGGATTATTATTTATTAAATCTGCGGCAACGTTTGTAAAGAAATCATTGAATTTATTTGCGATTTTTCCTACATCCGTTATGACTATTTTATCGTCTGTTACAATTTTTTCGGGAAATCTTTTTATTTTGTGTGTTCTATTCGTTATTTCATTTATGACTTGCCATGTTTTTTTAGAATCATTATCAGCTTTTTGCAATTGGTTTGCATAGTATTCTTGTTTACATTTCTTCATAAGAATATTAAAAAAATTTCTATAGATTATGTATTGCTGACGTAAATTTCCATTAGATGGTACACCTTTTACCATACAGTAATTCTCATGGTTTTTGTAAATTTTGTACAGTTTGTTCCTGTGTTGACTTGCAATTATCAGTCCACGCGTGATCCATGGTTTAATTTTTTTATGTTTTCTTTTAGGTGTTCGTGTTAATTCTAGACTATTTTTGGTATTATTATTTAATATCGAATAGAATGTATTCAGTGATTGATTTGGGTCATCATTGGATAAAACTTGGTTCCAAGTTTCTTTTTTTAGAGAATTGTTTAGTGTTTGGTAGTTAATTTTATTTTTTTCCACTTGTTGTTCTTTAGTTGTATGATGAAAATTTAATTTACTGTGACCGAAAAAGGTTGGGTAGTGGTCTGTGATATCGAATTTTAGAACAGCTGATCTGGGTATAAAATTTTTATTAGTTTTGAGTAATATATGATCGAGGCAAGAATCAGCGTGATGGCCATATCTAGTGGGTTTATTTATGTAAGACAGATAACCCTCGCTATATATTACATTTAGATATTCGTTTGCAATAGGGTTTAGGATCGAATTATCAATGTTGATGTTTATATCACCTACAATAAATGAGAAATCGGATTGATTGCAATTATTTTCATTTATAAAATATTTAAGTTCTGTAATAAAGGATTTAGAGTCTAAGGAAGGGGAGCGATATATAGCAAGTATAGAGTATGTTTTACTGTTATGTGTGAAGGATAAATGTATGGCATTAGAATACTTAAATTTGGGGATATTAATTATTACGTTAGTTATTTTATTTGAACTGTAAAATATTGAGAGACCATCGTGAGAAGTATGTTTACAGGGTAGTGAGTAAGTCTCATAATCGGAGATGTGGTAGGGTATTGAGTCACGCATTTGCGTTTCGGTAAGTATGATTACATTTGGACGAAAATCTAGAGAATTGAGGAAAATACAGAAATCATCAAAATGTTTGCGTATGCTTCTTATATTTAAATTTATTAAATTGAAATCTGTATTTCCCTCAATTATGTAGTTATTTAGTTCTGTCATATTTTCATAAACCTTAGTGTCTGGGACCGAAAAATCGTCATAGTAATCCATTTTCATATTTAATTATAAAAATTTCTTACTCTAGTAGGTACATGATTATTGGGTTGGAATGTCGTTAACATCATTTATTCTTCGACGGCCGGCGTGGTCTAGTGGTATACGCTTTCGACTACAGATCCGAAGGTCGCGGGTTCGAACCCGGCGTGCGCAAATAAATTTTATTTGATTAATTTGTGTTATTTCACAATTAATTCATTTAAAATAATATATAGTATATTTGCGGCACGTTCCAGAGTGGAAGATACTCTCAGTATCGCCCTGGTGTAAGACCACCATTCAGAATTGAAACGTTGCTTGAAATGGCTTTAGCCGTGTTTGGTGACCAGATCTGAATAGCCAGGTACTTCCCCACCTTCCTCTTCCCCATCTCCCTCCCCTCCCCAATACCCTCAGCCTCACAACATACGCCAATTGGGGATGCCATAGTCTCACTGGCTCCAGACGGGAGCAGTTGGGACTCTTGTGCGGTAATACTGTAAAAAAAAAAAAAAAATTCTTATTATAGGGGATTCTTCGTTCTTTCTCAGTAATACATTTCCATCCTTCGTCCAAACGTATTTATATCCCAAAGATTTGGTAGATTTTGTTAACCAAAGAAGTTGTTTATTCTTTGGGGTAAGTTTATCATTTATGAATATTTTTTCAGTTGATTCTGAGTACCTGATGTCCTTGGGAGTGAATTCCTTTATTTTTTTTTTGTTTGATGACCTTATCCTTCGTTTCCTTTGTATCAAATTGAATAGTAATAATTTGTTTCACCGGGTTGTTATAGTAATTCACCAATGAGTTATTTTTTAGGAGGTCACTACAGTCTAGTGTCGACATCAGCATTTCTACTGGTTTTCTGATGTCGTCATTTTTTTTCAGTGTGATTCCTTGAATTTCAATGGATGTTTCTAGTGAGCTCTGTTGGATATGGTTTACTGACTGTTTAAGATTTTTTATTTCTTTTTGTAGTTCTTCAATTTTCGATTCATTTTTTTTTTGATGTTCATTGGTTTTTTTTAATTCATTTTCGAAATCATCAATTTTGTTAGAGCAGAATTCTACGCTCTTAACTATATCCTGAATTTCTTTTTTAATGTCTAAGAATATTTTATTGACATCTTTTTTTAGAAAATTTTCATTGTTAGTAACAATTGTTCTTTGAAACATTCTAATTTTTGTTCCATTGTATCACTTTTGGGAGCCATTTTTAAATGATTTTTATTTATTTTGGATATTATAAAATTTCAATTTTGGGCTAGAGTGACATGAGTGACATGACAAGACTTACAAATATATTATACATATATATATACGCCTACATGCACACATATAAATACACATATACATACATATATACACTATTTACATATATATGTACACACATACATAGATACATACATACATTCATATTTAAATACAAACACACACATACGCATATTATGCATAGATGTGAACACTATACGCATATTGTATGCAAACATGTACACACACATGCACGCACAAATACATACACTGTGGAGCTAATGCTAAGTATGTAGGTGATTGGTAAAGAAATTGAAATAATAAAATGGCTCTAAGTGAGGAGATCATCAGGTATAACCGTATAAGTATGTGTAAGTTCTTTCTGAAGGTATTAATTGAGTTTGAAATTATATCTAAGTCTAGAAGATTGCAGTATCTATTGTACAATCTTATGCGCCTTTAAACGTTAGGTAAACTTCATAAAACTTCAATCTGTCTGCTCTGCAGCATTTAGTTGTTTAGTACAGGAAATATGGCTAATTAGGAACTTTTTTTTTTTTTTTTTTTATATTTACTCCACAAAGGAGGCCCTGAAGAAAATAATTTCCCTCAGGGCCTATGTCATCTTTGGGGATGCTGTGTGGAGGGTCTTTTTGTGGAGAGGAAGGAGTGAACATGGGTCTTGAAGAGTCCCATGTTGTAGGAGGGAGGAAACACAGAGGCCGGCAGTTCGTTCCACAGCCGAGCTGTTGAACTTAAGAACGAATCATAGAAGCGACCCGTTCTCATGTGACAAGTGTCAACTGTGTACAAATGTTGGGCGCGCGTTTGGCGTGTATCCCGACTACGCACCGGTGCCGAAGGGATCAATGACGCTAGTTCCTCAGAGCATCTTCCATTGTAATACCGATAGAACAAGGACAGCATACCTACCTGACGCCTGTGCTCTAAAGATTGCAGTCCGTTTGTTAAGATTGGGGAATCTATCAAACGGACCGCCCGTTTCTGCACAGAGTCAAGGGTTTTTTTCAGGTATTTTGGGGCTCCAGACCAGAGATGGCTGCCAAATTCGACAGTAGGGCGCACTTGCGATTTGTACAGGGTGAGCAGTTGTGTACTATTAAAGTATCTGCGGGCCCTGTACAGTACGCCCAGCTTCTGAGAGGCCAACTTTACTCTAGCTTCGATGGAGCCCCCGTACCTGAGCTGGTCACTTATAGGTACACCAAGCATATCAATGGAAGGCCTGTTCGGAAGATTGCTTCCGTTGAAGGAGACTAGATTATCATTTGGATCCCTTTTAGACGTAATCAGACAGGATTGGGTCTTTGAAACATTAAATTCGACGAGATTATTTTTACCCCAGGAGGAAATACTCTCGAGATAACCGTCCATTCTCTGCTTCAAAGCCCTCCGAGCCGTTGGAGTTTGTGTGCCCTTTGGGGGCTTGTCAAACAAAAAGCTATCATGAACTGTACTGTCATCCGCGTAACAATGAATCGGTGCACATGTCAAAAGGTCATTGATGTGCAACAAAAACAAAGTCGGAGACAGAACCGATCCCTGTGGGACGCCAGCATTTATGGAGTGCGAGGAAGAGGTGAAACCGTCAGCAACCGCCTGAATCGACCTATCCCTTAAAAAGTCAGCAATCCACGTACACAGGGATGCGGGAAGTCCGTAAGAATGCAATTTGTTGACAAGTCCTCGGTGCCAGACCCGGTCAAAGGCCTTGGATATGTCTAGTGCGACCGTTTGGGTCTCACCGTGACGTTCCAGGCACCGCCCCCAAACATGCGTCACATACGCGAGAAGATCACCGCACGAGCGGTTCCGCCGGAATCCGTATTGACGGTCGTTGATAATTTTGTTCTTCTCGAGGTATGTGAGCAGTTTGTCGTTGATCACACGTTCCATCACTTTGGACAGAACTGATGTGATCGCTATGGGGCGGTAGTTGGCCGGGTTGGAGCGGTCACCTTTCTTGGGAATAGGGTGAATTACCGCTTTTTTCCAACCAGAGGGCACAGTGCCACACTTCAGGGACATTTTGAAGAGCTTTGTCAAAACTGGAACTATTTCCGCAGCACACCTCTGCAATACCAGGGCAGGTATTCCATCAGGTCCACTAGCTTTGTTAACATCGAGCCCCCGTATGACGTGGAGTACATCCCGATGCCGGATCCTCAGCTTTTTCATATAGAAGCCGCAGTGAGGAACCGACGGCGGAACAGCACCCCCGTCGTCGAGGGTCGAGTTTTCCGCAAACATTTTCCCTAAAAGGTTTGCCTTTTCGGTGGCGGTGTTTGCTAGTGAGCCGTCAGGTCTGGTAAGAGGTGGCAAACTGGGTTTGCAAAAATTTCGACCTATTGAGCCCGCAAGCGACCAGAATGCTTTGCTGCCATGCGGGCAGGCAGCCAGCTTTTTGCTGATCTGCAGGTCGTGTTCGAATTTTGACCTATTGATGATTCTCTTGCATTCCTTTGCCGATTTGTTGTATGCTGATCTGCTTTCGGGCGTTCGAGATGTGTTGTAGGCTCGGTAAGCCGCGTTTTTTCGTCGAACTGCTTCGGAGCATTGTCGACTGAACCACGGCTTTGAGCCCACACCAGTTTCTTTAGTAGTCGATTGTATGAAGCCATCCATCGCCGAATTGATGACTTCACCAATCTCCTGGGCACATCTTGAAGGGTCCGAAGTCCGAAAACAAACAGCTGACCACGGAAAAGCATTGAAATGGGCCCGCATACCGAACCAATCTGCTGACCTATAGTGCCACACTTTTCTCCTCAGCCTCTCATTGGTTGGTCTGAGGCTAACGGGGATTGATGTCGTCACTAGGCAGTGGTCAGATGATCCCAGAGGCGCTGTGACGTCAATCTTATAACCGTGTGGCACAGTAGTTAAGAATAGGTCTAACAGATTGGAGCGGTGAGTCTGGACATCAGGAACCCTTGTAGGCTCCTGAACCAATTGCTCTAATCCGTAGCAAATGGCAAAGGATTCCGCCTGTCGGCCAGCCGAGTCCGTTGGGCCTGAGAACTTCAACCATGGTTCGTTATGAACGTTGAAGTCCCCCAGAACAACAAACTCGGCCGAAGGGTAGCGGGGCAAGAGATCATCAATAGTATCGCTCAAATGTTTGAAGAGCTCGGAAGTGTCTGATTCGCTATGGTTCGGTGAGCGGTATAGACATGCGTAGAATCTTGCCGTACTGGCAAGATTGACGCGCACCCACATTACGTCGAATCTGGAGTTTTCCAGACTCAATAGTCGCACACAGCTGACGTCAGCTCGACTATAGAGGCAGACTCCTCCTTTCAGTCGGAATTTGCTTGCGAGGGTAAAGCCCGGGCAGTCCAGATAGGAGGAGTCTGGCGGCTCGGCTATCTGAGTTTCGGATAGGAAAAGAAGGTTGGGACGTTGGGACAAAAGATGGTGATGGACGGAATTTAAATTTGTGTGCAGGCCGCGAATGTTGGCAAAATTTACCAACAGTTTTGGCCCGCACCGGGGACGCCTGCTACTCGCCGCTGTAAAGATGTTATGTTTGTTTTTATGTATATTCATGATTTTAATTTTGTTTTTTTTTTTTTTTTGTTTTTAAGGGTATGAAGTGAAAGGAAGGTCTGGAATGGAAAGGTGTGAGGGGTGGGTAGGAATATGGGGTTCAGGCTGTCCAGGAGTGATGAGCGTTTGGTTCCAGCCCACCCACTGCGGTGCTAGGCGATAGGCTGGGAGAGTCCGGCTGGAGAGGGCATCCAATGCGCCCCAAACGCTGCTGCTGGGTCCCCTCCGGTCACGAACCGGCACAACAGCAGTGGCGGGGTTTTTACACTCGCTGATGGGGCAGCCCACCCTTAGTCGTGAGCCTGAGGGTCGGGCCCCTGTACTATCGAGCGGCCCGGACAGCGGTAACCGGTTGTAAAGGGTCTCCCTCAACCAGCATCTCCCAACCGGCCCGCCACGCAGAAGGTGGGCCGACGCACCCGCCACCAAGACCTGGGCAAACCTTAACCCATGAACCCGGGCACCCCTGCTAAGTCACCAAACGTAGCGAACCACTTGGGGTGACCTGTGGCAGAGGTGTTGGTCATCCAATAAATGGTTCCCAGGGCGGCGGTACCCATTCCCGCCTACCAAATTGAACTTGAACTAATTGAACTAATTTAAATTTAAACCTGACAAAATCAACAAGAGAAATCAGGTCTATCCGAGTTTGATAATTTTGCAAACACTGCAACAACTCACATTACCAAATTATCTCTGAATATTGAAGGATTAGCAATTTATAAATCGTATCTAATTTTGGAAACAAAGTGTAATATGTTTCATCAAAATACGTAATCGATCCATATATTTGGTTGGTTGGTTTGGTTATATCGTATTTTATTAAAGCATTGTAGATTATGTCAACAGAGCCTAATCTAATTTTGGATGAAGTTATTGGCTGTTGAAATGTAGATAAGTTTATTTGAGTAGTGCTCAAGAAATGTTGTTGAAATGCTTATCAGTTGAAGCAAATACATTACCTATATTACAAACAATATTAAAAATGTATAAATATTAGATGAAGCCCACAAAAAGGCTTTCGAATTCAAACACGTGCATAATATAATGACGATAAGGTCACTTTTAATCAGCTTTATTTTCCACCACTACAACATTTGGAGAGTGTTGTCAGAGAGGAAAGAAAGATATTATTCCACACACATGATAAAATTTTAATAAGTTTAGTGAAATTTTTAAAATCTGATAAAATACCAAACAGATTTTCACTCTGTTATTCGTTCTGAATATACTGACAGACGGTGAGCTCTGGCGTATTTATTAACATATTTTTTCTGTCGTGAACTTATCGTAAATATTTTCATGCCTGATCCCCAGATTAAAATTTTTGTTGCCATATTTTTTAGTTCTACCTTTCTAAAAAATATTCTCTCTTCTATCAAGCCTTATCTAAAATTGCCCCCCTCCGTTCAACATATTATCTCTTCAAAGCCAGAACTCTACTCCGATCTTACATAGAATCATGAAATTTTCCCATTTTAATAAAATTAATATATAAATTCACCTTCCCTCTCTCCGTAATTTAAAATAATGGCCTAGACCTAGAACGCCCTTGAAGGGTGAACACCAGAAGTATTTGATAAAAAAACCTCATTCCCGTCATGAGCTATTGAACTTTTTTTGAAGTGTATTAATTTAGACTTTGAATTTCTTTAGAATTAATAGATTATGTTAAGCGATTTTTATTACATTATTTGAAATTGTTGTAGTTACGTGACAGCAGAAACATTTTTGGTCTTATAATTTATATAAAATTGTAAATTATCAGTTGAATCGCCCTGATATATTAATGTTAATTCACTTTCAAGATCCTACAATTAGATCAAGTTTTTAGTATGTATTATTGTAAAAATTAGGTTTCTTTTATGTATTATTGTAACAATTAGACTGCGGTTTTAGGCTACAATTCTTTTAAAAATTTATTATGGGCCATTGGTGACTCTTATGCTATGTTAGCTGATTTTTTAAATATTCCTATATTGAAGTATAAAGCAGTACTAATTTAAAAAAAATAGCAGTGCATATTTTAACGAGGTTTTTTTAAAATTTATTTTCCTTCTTTATTCTATATTATACGATGACTGTCAATAACTATCATGTATATACATGGCGCTTTTTAATTCTAAATAAATAAATAAACCCTATAATTATCTATTTTTTAATTTCAAATAGATGAAATCGTACTTTAAATCGGGTAGTAACTAAAAGTTTTGCTTTAAAGTTTTGATTAATACTGCCGTATAGAGACTAAGATAGCTAATAGAATATTATATTCAAATAACAACCGTAATCTTTATATTTATTTATGGAAAATGAGAAAATGGCAAGAAAAGTCTCGGCAAGCCATCGTCTCGTGGCTCCATTCCTTTCACATGATAAACTTGCATATTTTATGTGTCATGAAAAGCTTCAGCGATTCCATTGAAATGACATCACCTATTGAAAATGAAGTCATGGCGGAGTCAGATAAACCGCCATTGTCCCCTGCTGACATAAACACATGCGGGTATACTGTGTTACCAGCCAGGGATGTATATATTTATATGTGCGTAATGTGTCTAGTCCACAGGTCAAAGAAAGGATAGACAACGAATCAGGCCCGGATTAAACTATTTGTGGGCCCAAGTCCCCTACCCACAAGATAAATTATCTACTACATCGAAAAGCTTTAAATGGATTCGGCTTTGTTTTCTGACAAAATATTCATAGCCAGTTTTCCCAACCATTCTCGTCCTCATCTCTTCCCTTCCCCACTATCTTCCGAGTCGCAACAAGCCTACAGAGTTGGAAATCTTGTTCTGTATTAAAATTTAAAAAATACCCCAGACTTGTACTAAATACAAATAAAACAAAACCAGCAAAACAAATCGTCACAATTTCAGAGTGGAAGATTCTTGAACGTAACAAATGGTTTCAGATTCTGTGGCCAAATCTTGAATAATTCTCGTGCTCAAATCATTCCTCAATCCTGGCCTAGAAGATTTATTGTCCAAATATCATTTGCAAATGCATCAGACGCAAATCCATATCATATACTGTGGCTTTGCGTCTCTATAACTATCACCATTATTCCCCTTGATGTAGGTATATATCATCAATATTCTGTCACACGATGGAAATATTAATCTCCTTCAGACCGAACAGTTGGAGCTCTTGTAAGAAAAAAGACATTCGGTTCTTGAGTTCAAGTTATTGAGGGAAACTTCTGAACGTTGCGATCGAGACAGATGTTGTTTTCTTGTGTTTGCTTTGCACAAGTCTGACATGTTTGTTCCGCTCGATCCCGTATTGCGGATCGCCCTATATCTATACCTTCCTTATATCCAGTGCCGGATTTACCTTTGATGAGTCTGTAAGCTATACAATTTTATGCCCTGTGAATAATGAAGTCAAAAGTTTTACAATTTTTTCTATTAATTTTGTTAGTTTTAAGAAAATAATGACTAATAACCGATAGCGACAATTTTTTAGCGGCTGTTATTGACTACAAAAAACGTTGGCAGCATCTTTTCTCTCAACATGAATTTACTCATAAGGGCACCATGGTTATGGATGTTCTTAGGTTTCACTGGATTTATAACGTAAATTAATAGTCTTAAAATTGATGAAAAAATATCTAATCGAATTCCAGTTTAAAATGCCCGAAATTTTTTATGAAGCTCCATTTATTTATAATACAAGTGCCATTTATGTATAATACAAATAAGCGTTATGTGGAACGATGGTATACAAATCAACGGTCAATCTCACTGTCTTATGAAGTCCCACATTGTACACAATACAACGTTAGAACTAAGTAACTAAGTCATGAGACGGCCTCCGTCATTGAGGACTAAGGCTTAGGTAAACCTCAATCTTTTAATGTGAGAAATTTGTATTATTTCACTTTTTAATAATTTAAAATAATATAAAGAATATTTGCGACACGTTCCAGAGTAGGATATACTCTCAGTATTGTCAGACCACCATTCAGAATTGAAACGTTACTTGAAATAGATGTACCTAGCCGTATTTGGTGACAAGATTTGAGTAGACAAGTACATCGCGACATTCCTCTTACTGTCTCCTTCCACTACCTTCAGCCTCACAATACACCCCGGTTAGTGACGACCTAGACTCATTGCCTCCAGACGGTTGGAAGAACTTGGGACCCTTGTGCGGTATTCACAAATTGTTTATTTAAAAAAATACCATATTGTTCTAAATCTAATCGTTGGGTTCGGTCCTGCTCTTCATACCTTCAACCCGTCGCGTGTTGTACCTCCTCCCCCGGCAGAACTTTCGGCTATATTACGCTTAACATTAATCACACCAAACATGAATAGTTCCATGCATCACGAACAAAAATCCAACCCATATGTGGTGTTTTTATCAATATTATTTTGCGTTCAGTTCGGGTTATGCATTTTTCGCGTGTCCGCATATCATACCTACCTCACTACCTACTCGTATTATGATTTATTGAATACGGCGAATATTAAGTTTTGCCTGAAATTCAATCGCTCATCACGCAAAAATAACGTGTTTCATTGATTCATTCTCTCTTTTTATCGAAAAAATGTATTTTATAGAATATGTTTCAGTTCGCTTGTTCATGTTACACGCGTGATTTTGGGCAAATATTTCTGAATTCGTGACGAAAATTAATATTTTCAGAGTTACACGAGTTCAACAAATGTGATTTTTGAAATGACAGATTTTACAATCGTCTGCCTTCATGTTTTTGCGATGTAACTGTATTAATCATTTTAAATTTGATATATTATGTATAAAACGGTACAACTAAGTACCCATTTAAGGCTAGGATGATGGTTTGAAAGGGAGATATTCATGTAAATACTAATAAAAGAGTGAACGAGCTAATATTAAAAATAACGATTATAATGAAAAGACGTAAGCAACTGTTATAAAAGTATTTAATAACACACAACTTATTTAATATAAATTAAAATTCTCTCGATAACTGCGTTAAGTAGCATTTAAAAAAACATGACGAATTTTTAAAAAACCTATAACATATTAAATAACAGAACCAGTTGATTTTTTTAATAATTTTCAGAACTTGCTTGTCGATTTTTTTTCTTACTCGGTATATTCATATAATGTCCTTTTTGAATTTGGCATCTAACATATATATTTTGAAGAGCTTTAAAACAAGTGTTCAAGGGAAGTACGTTACAGGTCTGCATAAATTCGGAATGCGGTGGTAAAAAGCAGTAGAAAATATTATCGAAAGTTCATTGGAATGAAACGCGTTACATAATATGAAACGAGAAATTAATCGAATCACATCATATGAAATGAATGAAACATGTCATATAATATGAAACGAATCAAAGAAATGAAACGTTTCACATCATATGAAATGAATGAAACGTGTCACATAATATGAAACGAATCAAAGAAATGAAACGTTTCACATCATATGAAATGAATGAAACGTGTCACATAATATGAAACGAATCAAAGAAATGAAACGTTTCACATCATATGAAATGAATGAAATATGTCACATAATATGAAACGAATCAAAGAAATGAAACTTATCATATCATTTGAAATGAACCAAATAAATGAAATGCGTCACTTCATATAAAATGAATCAAAGGAATTAAACGTGTCACTTCGTATAAAAAGAATCAAAGAAATGAAACGTCGCACATCATATAAAATGAATCAAAAAATTGAAACGTCGCACATCATATGAAATGAATCAAAGATATACGTGATACATCATATGAAATGAATCTAACTAATTAATCTTCCATATACGAAAAAAAATGTTCTTAATTGCAACAACAATTTACGACTTAGTCATACAGATACTAGCTTGTACCTAAATTGCTTGCAGTCGGCAATACTATCTCAGAAATAGTAAATGTGTTCAACTGCATAGAATTTAGAATCAAGAAGGCTATAATAGCAAACCTTATAAAAAAATATTTATGTTTTATTTTATTTTTCCTTTGCATGTATTTTATTTTATAATTTCTTTAACGATACTACTTCTTTAATAATGTTAGGCTAAATTATTTATCTACGTATGTTTGTAAAAGCCGGCATGGGCGTATTATGTAATATAAATAAATAATAGTTTTAATATATAATAATAAAACAAATATGGAACTTTTTAATTTGATTGACCGTAAACGGTTTCAGCTCGTTAAAGCCATCTTCAGACTGGTACTAATTATTCTTAGTCTACGGTTTATATACATAACATATGGGGGAGGGAGAGAGCTGGTCTACGAGGGTTTTTAATTACATTTGTTACTAAGTCGTTTTAGACTGTCTAATTTCTAATTATTTTGATATTTCCAGTAATTTGGTAATTAGCCTACTGATAATGGAATTCCACCATGAATTGTCAGTTTCAAAAATAAAAATATTAATAATAGTTTTGAGGTAAAAACTAATGTGAATGAAAATTTTATTTTTTCTTCTTTCTTCTTGTGAACTTTAAGCTCTCCAAAACTTCAGACCAGATTACCGAAGAGTTTTCGGAAAAACTCCGGTAAATAAACCCGTTTCTTTGAATAATATCCGAAGTAATAATATGCCATAAAATAGGTAATACTTAGTTAAAGAAAAATCTAAAAGAATTATGTATTCCTATTCAGATACTGAAATAAAAAAAAGTAGAGAATCTTTCGCAGAGCTTTTTTTCAGATTCTATAAGGCGTTCTATCACCCCAACAAAAGGGATGCTGTTGTAATAACGGAATGTCGCTGAGATTCAATATTTTCTTCCGAGTCATATGGACGGTCCAGCCGACCGTTTCCCACCAATCAACAATATTGCCCGAATAATGTGAACCGGTAAATATTGACAATCTGGAAAACTGGACAAAATTACGCGGACAAAGTGGTCAGCAGCAATTAGAAAAAAACATTTATCAAGATGAACTGTTCTTTTAGAATCTAGGATAGAATTAATGACAGACGTGTGATTGGATAGAGTAGTGTGTTGATTTATCGATGCCATTCAGTCAAAATTGAATAACATAACAAATTATATACGGATGATCGATAAACATGTTCTGTGGTGAAAAAAACGTTTTAAATTCAAGCACCCTGTTTTCCATTTATTTTATTTTTTTATAACGAAACTTATTCGATTTCAGATAAACAATTAGCTATAGAATACATTCACACAAAAAATAAAAAAGACACTTTAGTCATTGATTATTAGTCCTTTTTGAATAAAGTTCATTCTAACAACAAATAAAGATTTCAGCACAAATTTCTTAAGTACTTAAATTTTAAGCTCAAAATACTAATTGAATTCATTAATTAGGTCAGTGTGATGTATCAATTAATCTAATTACACTGTCTGACAGGAGAGTTGTGTAACACCTGCTTGCGTTACATAGAGTCATTAACAACTAAAATGACAATCCTGCCATCGTTGCCACTATTAAATTCAATATACCGACTAGGGACACAAGACAAAATGTAACATTCTTCTGTAATACACGACCAACTATAAGACACACTCACCAACTAATAGGATGCATAATCTGGGCAACAAGTTTGGGGGTAGGTACTATTGTTATATTTATTGAATCCATTTATAGAACTAAGCGTAATCTATACCAGCACTTTGTTGAATCCTACAAATTAAAGTAGCGTTGGTAATGTAATTTTCGTGATTTGTCTTATATATAGTATTGTTATAGTTTTATTTATATATTCTATATTATTTTATGTTTTCCTAATATTGTTTCGTATTCAGTTTACTGTTATATCATGCTTTAAATTTTTTTCTGTTTTCAAAATCCATGTTAAAGCCCGGCTGGGCGTAAAACCATAAAAAAAATATAAGACTCGAGTAAGGTAATTTGGAACTTAGCTAAACAAAAAAAATCTCACAGTTTTTGCAGTTGTTCGATTTTGATGTATTACGACGATAGTTGAAAGTTATATCATTAACTACCACAAACTTGTGACAAATCATGGGATCTTATAATTAAAGGATTTGTGAAGCTGAAAGTTTATTAAAACACACCAAACAACAAAAACAATTTAATATCAGTAAAAAATATTCACAAAAATGGTAAAACTAATTTATAGGTGGGTAGGTACTTTGTCGTCACAATCAGTTCTAATTTTGAAAACAGATACCCAAACGAAATTAGTTTTTATGATGATCACTTACGGTATTAATGTAGTTCTGAAATAAAACATTGTAATTAATAAGAAAACTGCTGAAACGTCAGGTAGAATTTAAATGATTCATTAAGTATTGGTTTTAAATAAGGTTTTTAATTTTCAAGTTGTTGTATTAGAAAAGCTTTTTTTAAATTTCCACTCCTGTTTTTAAAATCTACAATAAGCATTAGTCATTTTACTTGAAATGTGCACCATAAAAAGTACGATAGCTGTTTTCTACAAACTCCGAAAAACATGTTTTTCACCGTCAGATGGACCTCGGCAATAAGCTAGAGCTGTAATTTGACAGATGTCTGACATGTTTTGCAGACTGCAATATATTCATACCAAATGTGGTTGCCTCGCCTACCTCAAGCAATTCCCCAACTGAGACATTAATATACCGAAACCACCAACACGCTAAAACCGATGTTGGCACACAAAATTCATTGCGGTTGATATATTACAAATTTAATTTGATCAACTAATAAAGAATCAATAATATTGATTTATGTAAAGAAGAGGGTCTGTGGCGGACACCGGACAGGCGGCGTGGGTTTGATTTTTAAGGAATTATACGTTGCATAAGACCCATCACTTTTCTAATGGCTATGTAAGGAAACTGATTGTTTAACCACCTTAGCCGTACACGTCAAGACTCTTTTTGTGAGGTTATAAAAAGGAAAAGGAAGTTATATTTGTATTTAAAACCATTCTCGACCCTCCAGAATCCCGCTTGCTCATGAGAGGCATCCGTGGTTCGTGGAACGGCCGCACCGTATTACTGTCACCTGAATGGATGCAGAAACCGGGTCTATCCGCCCCCGTGACGGGGAAATGGACAATGTAGTACGATGGAGTTCAATACGGCAATCTAATCAGAAATTGAGGTGTTAGTAACATAATAAAAAACACATAACAAAGGCAGAATATTAGTTGTGACCATCATCATGGAAATCTACAGTTTTATTCCGAGGTTGATGACATTTTACAAACTTGTCACTTTATACATTAGATTTCAAAAAAAATTGCGTAAAGCCCGGGCAACTCCCGAGAAGTCAGCGGGTATTTAATATTTTTGAAATAATTAACTTCGTTGTGAAAGAATTATATTGAAGACTTAATATCTTCGATTATATCACTGTTTTTCAGTTCCGTGTTCATACATCGGCATTAATTGAAATTCACACAAAAAACAACAAATTTAGCTGAAGTCTAATTTAATTGTATGCTTTCCATTACCTACTTCACTAGGTGTAACCTGTTCTGAGGTAGGCGACAGGAATGTACAATAAAAATAAAATATCATAGTATTATTTTATCAATAAAAAACTATTATTTTTACACACACCAATTAGTTTCGAAACAAATGTCCATGAAGTAATTACGTTATAAAAAACAAAAATTCAATCACATCTGCCCTACCGAAGGCACGCTTGTGACGAAACCGGTTCGGAATATTAATATAAATTAACTGATTTACGCAAAGTTAATGATTTTTCTCTTATTTTGAATGTGCAAAACTTTATCAAGAAGTATACTAAAATTCTTCCTTAGGAATGGGAAATGAGATAGGGGTGGTTATTAGAAATCTCATGTTGACAGTAACCTCCCTCCTGTGTTGAAGGCCAATTTTAAAATGTTCATCAATCTCGAAATAAAACTGTAGCTTAAAAAAAAACCCACACCGGGAACCTCTTCTTTGTGTTTAAATTATTAGAGTTTTTCGAAAACAGATGTAAATTTTGCAAACTTGACTTGAACGCGTGCGAGTGTGCAAAATATAATCAAGAAATATCAAAAATCTATTTTGTTGGGTTGGGAAGGAAAATGGAGGTGATCTTTCTAAATATCATTAGACAGTCACATTTCTCTTGTTTTGTAGGTCAAGTTTGCGAAATTTCATGAAACTCGGAAAAAAGGTGTAGATTTATTTAAAAAAACAAACCCACATCGGGACAAAAGATTGAAGATAGATGGATAGAAGATTTTCTTTTTTTATTTAGCGAAAAATTCTTTTTACGCGTAGTTTTATCGAAACTGTAATCCGACATCTTCAATGACAGCGCCATATGATTATACTAGCAGATAATCTAGACATATATGTACAAACAGTTCAAAAGAGCCACCCGCCCTTATTACATTATGCAAATGATCGATTAAGTCAGTTGTGGCGCGCCCTTCGGGATCTCTACCTACCCCACCTACAGTCTGCGGGCCCCGTGTCTCCTTGTCTCCCTGGTACCCCGGTATTTCGGTACCTCGGGACGTCTCGTATCGATCCCTCGCGTTATGGGAACCGTGGCGCCGATGAATCTCGCAAAACAGCTTCTGGTCGTGTTATCTATACATGTCTTGAAGGACCCTGACTCACCTAACATGGAGTGTGTAGGATAGGTGATGTTACAGGGAGGTTTAGGGATGATTATTTTTTGTTTATTTATTTATTCACGATAAACTCCTAAATGTGTTTTTAAACCATAAGAAAAATTCAATAAAAAAATCTCATATCCGTCAATATTAAAACGCGTAAGTATTTTTCAATTTTTTGATGATTTTCAAAACTGCCGATTAATTACGAAGGGAAATCAAATATTATCTATACTTTTACCATAACAAACATTCATGGTTGACCTACTGCCTTCTTAAGGTTTGCATGACTTCGGTAAAGTAGACGAAATTTGATTGCGTCTATTGCCTTCCTGCTATCAGTGTAATCACGTATGCTTCGCTAGCAATTTGCACCAAGGAGTAAAATAAAGTAGTCCTGTAAAAAATAAAATCATTCTTATTTAAAGCTTAGTAGAACCTTTTTTTTCAGTATTGCCCTCTATAGGATCACTATTTCTTCAGTCTCACAATATTCTATATCCTATTGAGTACGAGGAAATCCAGAAATTATATGAAAACTTCGATCTACAGGTGTAGAATTTAAAAAGAATAACAATGCCTAGAAAGTATATTTTTTGCGGCACTTATAGCTTAGTAGAATAGCCATTTCACCAAATATATTTGCAATATAGCACTTGTAAGTTGTTCCACAACATGAATATGTAAATGTAAATCCGTTTCTTATGGTTCGTATAAAAACAGAAAGTTCGCAAATATAAATGGAGATTAAGTTATATAATATGGATTTACATTTTATGAGTTGAAATGCCCTCATAAGCAGAATTTTATTATCACCGCTTTCATAAATATGCGATATTTTTCATGCGTGGAAAACAATGGAAAATCAGAATAACATGGAAAATTGAATATTGTGGAGTTGTTTTAGGTACAATTACTTTTTTTGCTAAGTGCTAACGTGAAAACTAGTTTCGAATATGAAATTATTTAGGTTATTTGATAAAAGATTTTCCTGCTACCGTTTCTGTAGTTAGGGAGAACTAGTTTGATTAAGAATTTTTTGAATGAGATTTATTTTTACACTTTTTTAACTCTTGACAGGCCAAGATGCCAAACAAAATGTCTGTAATCAAGTGGGTCTTCCGACAACCCCATGAATTTTTCTGTCTTATGGACTTTTAAACTATAGAAATCCCAATTATTCAGTCAATTATTTATTAATGGTAACTTATGTATTTTGCGCAGAATACGTAAAATACTAAAATGATATGTCAAGTATTTTAGCTTATATGAGGATGATAGTAATTTTGGGTACTACCTACTTCCTCACTTGGCTGCGGAATAGAGAAGAATTAAACGGAAATTTGGAAAGATATCTAGTGACAAATGGAAAGATATGTATATTTTAGGGAAAAGTGGATGCTAAAATGCAAAGAAATCGATAGAGGTTGATTGAAAAAAAAATTACCGTGCGTTCATCAAAAACATTCTGCAAAGTGAACTCTGGCGTAATGAAAATCTAATGGTTAACTTCAGGTGTACTCGTGCATTAGGTATCTATTATTGGTGAGTGTAATATGACGAGTCAGCGGTCAGCATCTAGAGGATTCAAAAGTAACAACACGTCTGTTTTGTGAAGAGTTAATTTATGAACTATTTTTGTTATTGGCTGGTGTGCTTAAGTGGGGGGTATCAGTCGTTCAGAGAATACATGAAAAAGGTTTTAAAAATATCTTAATCCGAGGTCTAAACTCGTCTTGCAAAGCCTCTCTACTAACGAGTAGTCTAAGGTCTATGTTACATAAGAGCTAATGTGACCCTTGTTGAGTACGTATTTACATATACATTGGGGTCAGAACGTCAGAACTATGTGAAGAAGACTCGGGGGTGCACCTAGCCACGCCGTTCCTAGTTCGATAGAGCGGGGCGATGCAAACTTTGTTCAGTCAGTTAACACCGTCAATGTCCGAAAGGAAAACAATTTTTTTTTAATAATCGTAATTTTAAAATACAACCAATCTATCCTATATAATCTATGTATATAAACGAGAAGTGTCCTTGGTGGGAGGCGTGGATTTGGTTTAAATACAAATCTACTGTTTTATTCCGAGATTGATGAAATCTTGCACACTCGACCTTCAGAACATGAGTAGGGTCACTGTTTGCATCTGATTTCGAAAAACTTTGCGTAAAGCCTGGGATTTCAGCTAGTAATATATACAGAGTGTCCGGGGGTAAAGTGCTCTAACTTCGGGAGGTGATTCTACATGATGGTAGAAGTAAAAAAAGATGAATAACTTTTTTTGAACATATAATTTTTTTTCTCATTCTAATTTTTTTTTCCAAAGAACAATAATTACTTTCCCATAAAAATTTTTTTTAAACTTTTTTACCTAAAATCTACCCTAGAGCGTTGAAATTTCGAAAAATTATTTCTCTTTTTTACTTTTAAAATCATGTAGAATCACCCCCCGGATTTATCTCCGGACACCCTACACAAATAAAGAAGTATAAAAAACATACCACAAGGCCACATTGTGGTATGTTTTTTAATAAAAATCCATAGTTATATTCCAAGATTGATGAAATTTGGCACACTTGAACTTGAATTTCAAAACATCTTGAACTTCAAATCGAAGGTCCCTGTCCTCATGAGATTTCGACAAACCACCCCATCCCCTTTCTTAAGGTATAATTTGCAAAATCTTTGATGAAATTTTGCACAATTCAATTCGTTCGAAATAAAAGGCAGATTATTGTATTAAAATTTGATTTATGAAAAAAACCGCTTAAAGCCCGAAAACGCCGGGACTTCATCTAGTAGTTATAAAAAAAATGAGTTTTACTATTGGGCTGCTTCCGAGATTTGCATTGAAAAGCATGGAATAAAGGTTTTGAAAAAGGTTTAAACATTGCAAACTGAATAACGCCAGAACACACAATTAGAGATACTAATCGCTATTGATCGCTATCGATGCATTTTCATAGCTGATTTAAAAAAGTGATTATATTAAATCACCTAATGTATTAATTTTATTCCACCTTATTTAATCCAGACTTATTTTATCTATAATCTCCAAACTATACAAATATTTATTTGAAATATCTAAATACGTATATATTCGATGAATGTATATAAATTTTACACTTTGACTTGTAAGGGTTGTGTATATAACAAGATCCCGCATGAACAGACCAGATACTTACCGAAAAAGTTTTTACTTGTACGTATTAAACTTATAATTGTTAACACTTTAAACTCTGCGTTCTACAACGTACTTCATTAAGTCCTGGGAAAGTAATTTCTATGCAAATAACTAACTAATATTTCCCTCAGGCTTAAAACTTTGATTACGAAAATCTCCTCCTAACGAATATTCCATGAGAATAAATATTTGGGTACGAAATTTCCCAATGCGGTCGCTTTACAGAAAGTCGAGAAATTATAGCGAAGAAATTAATCAAGGGTTTTTTAAAGTTATTTAAATGATTGATATAGTGGGGGTGGTACAGATTATTCAATTTTTCTTTTTTATTCGATATTGAAGTTGTAATATTTCCCTCTTTTCGCCATTCTTTTATTTGTTTAAAACAATATAAAATTTTCTTCTCTCTTGGCTATGACCGATATTTAATTTTTTTTTTCTAAGGCTTTGCATATGTGTTCGCAGGGATGGAAAATTCCTCCCCTACAACACATAAGCCTCCATGAAAATTGGACCCTTTTCTTTGATATCTACAGAAAGCTACTTAAAGCTCTCTTGTACTATATATCTTTATAGACATATGTACTTAACTAATTAATACGTTATTTACGAACTTGAACGCAAATATTTCCGTATTTATATTGTAATTAAATTCCATCAAACGTTGTGTAATTTTTTGATTTATGATATAGGATTTTAATTACCTTCATTTTTGTGGTAACCCCCTTGGTTCTGATCGAGGCGTTGAGTTTCAAAATTTAATTAGTCTTTCCATTGCAAACCTAGACTTAAATGAATTCTCTGAATGAGCTAACTTTCCTATTGTAATTATTCTGATTCCCTGCACCCTAACAAAGTCGTAGTTAAACGCTGATAATAGATATTTTACAAGTTTATTTGGACAGGTAATTAAATATAACTCAAATGGTTAATTGTTAGTAAATTTGATTTTGGTAAACTCTTGTGTCTGTTTGGCGCCACTCCTTTATGATTCTGCTGCTATAAGGTACATGTAAAGATTGATTTAGTAGGTTAATGTAATTAGTTAATTGCATATTTGACGAACTCGGAATAGCCCATTTGCTGGCATAATTTGGCTCCTTCCTCCTGCAAGTAAACGAGATGATCGTGGGTCAACAAGAAATTCGCACAATCTTTTGACACGGTTCATTGATTGGTGCCTAAGTCACCGCGTCCCAATAAACCTTCCACGTCATCATGCACTGCCTTCAAGTTTCCCCTCGGGTCTCGATACCCCCAAATTCCGACTCCTCCTTGGACTACAATTTACTTAGGGCGAACCGGTTTCGTCTCATATACGATCATATACTCACGGTTGGTGTGGACTTACGGGTCGTGAATCCTCATTCCACGTTTAAGAGAAAATGCGAGAATGGTCCAGAGGACCTAAAATGCAAGCTGTATGCAGGTCCGCATTCTCCAGTAAACAGTACATACGAATAAATATATGTATACATACAGTTTGGGAAAGGTTTATAACTTGCAATACGAGGCTATTTACCTCGCATCCCAAGCTCGGATCTCGTGCCAAGAACTCTGCGAAGTCCTAGGTTTGGTAACCGAATAAATACGTACTAATAGGGTGATACTAATAAATACTAGTAGAATAAGGTCTTATTGATAGTTTGTTTTGGAGAGCTATCAAACTCCAGGCTTTTTGTTTGGTTTTGACGTTTTTATTTAAGAGAATCGTCATCTCTATTTGGTTTGGTTAATGGTCTTGTTGTAGGAGCGACCACTGCCTCCTGTTTGATGAACTGTATTTGTTTTAAATTTTACCTCCAGGTTTCAACATTAATTTTGTTCATCCTATCCCGTGATTTTCCAATTGTTTCAAGTAGTTGGTTGCCACATTAGAGAGTACTCGACTCTCAAATGTCTCAGGCAACTGATGGGGTTCTGTATGAGCACCCAATCAATAATATTCAAATGTTTCGTATAATTATTCGATATAAATCTTACTAACCCGTGATTTTTCAATTGTCGATTGTGAATGATAAGTATTTGTAAGCACGCAGCTTCCAGCTGTTTCAGGTAACTAATAAAAATCTATGCGACTATCTAATCAATGATATTTAAATGTTTCATGTAATTTTTCGATATAAATCTTGCTAACCCGTGATTTTTCAATTGTCGTTTGTGAACAATAGGCATTTGTGAATGACCCAAATCGCTCCACATTGCACAATGACATCCTGAGGATTATCTAGTTGCGGCCAAGGTCGTTTTCAAAACTATGCAGTTGACCCAGTTCCCCGTACGTTTTATTTGTAAAAAAATAATGTAACCATCTCCTGACACACTAACCTAAATGTGAGATTTGTTTATTTTAAAATTCCTTAGAAGTCACTTGTGTCTCTTTACTGTTACTGTGCAATATTAATTAAAATATTTTTTTTTTTCTTTATTGAAGTTAAACTATTTTTCATTTTCCGAATTTAGTAAATTTACTAGGTTAAATGAAGAATAAATATAAATATATATTTAAGTACACATATCTCGATTGTCAAAATATGTTAAATAAGAGTACATATATTAAAAAATAAATATAAAATATATGATTCTACATAGTCTGGAATATTAATAAATACATATTTTCTTTTTCAATAATATAGATATGTCCTCGGGTAGGTATTAAAAATCGCTACCATTTCGATGCTTCGATTAATAAATAAAATACATATATATAATTACATTACTCATACATATATTCTTTATATACAATATATTATTTTATATTTATATATATATACACAATATACATATTTTAATGTGTAATTCTTTGTTTTGTTGTTTTAATAATTTAAATGATATACCATTGATCAGCTGTGCCTCCTCACTCCTTGGGCCTGAAAATCATTTATAAAAGGAAAACTCACCCTCTACAAGATTTTTCCGGTTGGGTGCCACACAACAAATCTTGCCGAAGAAAATCCTACCTAATTAACTGAATTTTCCAACTAATTTCAAAATAAATCTTTTCGACTATTTATTCCTATTTAAAATTTTATTTCTTGCTTGATTCATATAAATTAGCTGATATTTAATTTTTCTTCCGAACGAAATCCTAATCCAGAAAACCCGTTGATTTAATAACACCTTTCTAATTTAGGCTTTTGAATGATAGCTGTTTCAAATTCTCTTTTTCGAAATGGTAGGTTGATGTTAAAATTCCGGTTAAAACGACAAACACTTTTAACACTGTCGCTATACGCACGATGGATTTTAATTGATCAATTTATTGATTCTAAATTTCTTTTTTTTTTTTTTATAAATTTATAAGAAAATTTATTCCGAATTGCGCAAAATTTTAATTAACTCGATTCTTAATAAATTAAATTTTTTTCTAACTGTTACTTTTAGAACAAAGGTTTGAACGTTTATTATTATCGAATCCTTTTTTGTTTTTGTGTTTCTTTTAACCTAAGATGAAGTATTTACTATTAATAATTTTAAACAAAATTATAATCTATTTTTAAATATCAATCCGCGATCACGTTCACTTTAGTTTAACGATAACAAACTCTTAAATTTAATTTGAATGTTTTCACTTTGAATGAAATAATTATTTTAGAATTTAAATAATTTTCATATTCACCAATGGCTTTTTTTTCACTTTTCACTTAACACTTTTTAGCACTGAGTTCAACCATATTTATTTTCACGGTTTAATTAAATTAAACTGACTTAACAAAACTTCACTGATAGGGTTTTCAAAGGAATTTAGAAACTGAATTTAAGACTTTTTACAAAACTTTCTAAGTCCAGGGACTTGTTCAGAATTTAAACTTAGACTTTTTTTTTTTTTTTTTTTTTGGAATTATTTTTTATTTTTAATAATAAGTTTACATGGTACATAATTCATTTTACATCTTGGGTTTTTTTACTACTCTTCCATTGAAAGCATTTGCTTGTGTATGGAAGGGGAGTGTACATAAATGTTGTTGTTATTTAGTACTTAGATAATTCATTGTACATAAATGTATGTTTGCTGTAGTATTTTTTTTTGATAGTAGTGAAGGATAATATATGAATATAATAAATTTTAATAAAGAAAGAAAGTTATGGAAAACTAAGGATATTTGTGAGATTAATTAAGTGACAGTAGTTTTTTTTTTCAGAATATTTTTAAAGTGTCTCTTGACAGAGAGCAGTATTTGGGTTTTATCATTAATGCTTCTGATTTCTTCTGGTAGACGATTGAAAAAAGTTCTTCCCTGGTAAGTATAATGATGTTGTGCAAAAGACGTATTTAGTTTTGGGCATAGAAAAACATGTCTAAGTCGCGTTCTGTTTTCATTTAAAAATTGATATTTATCTTTTTCTTTTATAATTTGGATTAATGAGTTTTTAATATATAGGTCTTTAAATGTAGGTACTTGAAATTCTTCAAACAGGCGTTCTGTTGGGTAGTCAAAGGATTTTTTTAATATAATTTTAATAATTGTTCTTTGTATAATTTCAATTGGAAGAAGGTTACATTTATACGCGGATCCCCAACTAATAATAGCGTATTGTAAAGTGGATTGAACTAAGGCATAGTAAATTAAATATAGATTTTTTATCGACAGAAAGTTTCTAATTCTTAAAAATATATATATTAATTTTCTAATTTTTTTTACTACTTGACATATTTGTTCCTTCCATTTCAGATTTTTATCAATAATTACTCCTAGATATTTAATTTCATTTGTTGTTTTTAGTACTGTACAGTTTGATTTGCAATAGTTTTGGCTGTGAATTTTAGTATTATTATGTATGACAATGTTAAAATTTTTAGGAGTATCATTTGTATGGATTGCAAATGGAATTACAAATGTCTTTTCATTATTAAGTGACAGTAAATTGGTGTCGAAAAAATTCTTGAGCGTGTTGATGTCTTCTGTGGCCTTTAATTCTACTTTTTCCCAAGTCTTATCACTTATTATTAATACTGTATCATCGGCGTATGACGTGATTTGACCATGTAAAGGTTGAAAAAAAATATCGTTTACATATATAGTAAATAGAATTGGTCCAAGCACTGTACCTTGGGGGATTCCAAAGCTTGTAATCTCTTGATCACTTTTAACACGATTGATTTTTACCACTTGAGGACGGTTTTTTAAGTAGTCGGTGATCCATTTAATCACGTTGCCTTTTATGCCGATATTATTCAATTTTTTTAATAGCATCTCATGGGATATGCTATCGAATGCCTTTCTAAGGTCAATAAATATACCCGCACATTTTTTACCTTTATCTAATGATTCGTGAATGTATGAAGTTACGTTAGCAATAGCATCTTGTGTGCCGAGTGATTTTATAAAGCCAAACTGGTTTTTGTGTAATATTTTATTATTATCTAGAAAATTTACCAATTGTTTTTTTACTATTTTTTCAAAGATCTTTCCTATATTAGAAATTAGACATATTGGGCGATAGTTCGTTGCTTGATGTGGATCTCCAGATTTGTAAATAGGTGAGATTATTGTGGTTTTGTAGTTCATTGGAAAAATTCCATTTGTTAAACTTAAGTTTATTAAATGAGTGATAGGTTTTATTATGTGAGGTTTCATAGTTTTTAACATGTGTGTCGTAATAGAATCAAAACCGGGAGACGAACCTCCTTTCATATTTTCTATTATTTTCGAGATTTCACATTCTGTTGTTTCAAACATTGAAAGTATATTATGTTTCTGTATATTTTTATTTTTATGGTTTTCTTGGTTTGAAGGCTTATGGATATTTTTCGCAAGATTTTTCCCAACATTTGCAAAGAAGGAATTAAGTATGTTTGCACATTGTTTAGGCTGTATATTGGCATCTATAATTTTTTTATCATGTTCAATGTACTTAATGTTTTGTGTTTTTTTTGTATTTTCTATGGCGAAATTAACAGTTTTCCATATTTGTTTATGGTTATTTTCTGAAGATAATATTTTATTTTTAAAATACTCTTCCTTACTTTTTTTAATATAAGATGTTAATTTATTTTTATATTTTTTATAGAAAATATATGCTTTTTCATCTTGGGGATTTTTTAAAGTTATTTTGTAAAGTTTTTCTTTATTTCTGATAGATATAATAAGCCCTTTGGTAATCCAAGGCTTTAAACATCTTAATTTTGATTTTATGTGTGTTGTTATCTCAGTTGTCGAATTTTTAATGTGTTGTGACATAATATTTTCGAAGTTAGTCGAACAAATTTCAGTATCATCACTGTTTAAAACATTATTCCAACTCTCCTTTTTTAATTTTTCAGAGAGAATAGTCATATCTATTGTTGATTTTTTGGTTATTAAATTATGTTTTTTATGTTTAATATTATTATTATACAGAAGTAAGCATGAGTGATGATCAGTTATGTTAGTTTTCCAAACAATTGATTTTATTTTGTGAAGATCTTTAATGTTTACATTTGTCCAAATGTGGTCTAAACAAGATGGAGTATGTTCTTTTATTTCCCTAGTATTTTTATTTATGCAAGATATAAAATTTTGTTCAGTCATACAATTGATGTATTCATTTTTGTTATTATTTTCTATTTTTTCATTAATATTAACGTTAAAATCTCCTACGACGAAGCAAAGTTTATTTTTTAATTTTAATAATATGTATTTGAGGTCATTAATAAATGTAATAATATTCGAGCCATGCGTTCTATAGATAGCTATTAGATGGTATATTGATTTGCCGAGTTTGAAATGTACTTCGATGCAGTTTACTAAGTGTATTGGATGTTCTATTATGTTAACAATACTAAATTTATTGCTTGCAAATATTATTATTCCCGAATTTTTATTGATGTCTAATTTGGTAGAAATATAGTTGTACTCAGGTAAGTGATAAGACGGTGACTCATCGTTTGTAAATGTTTCGGATAACACTATAAAGTCCGGTTTTTTAATTAAATTATAAATTAACACTTAGAGATATTTCACTGTCAATTTTTACCAAAAACGTAGTACTGCGACGTATTCACCTCTTCAAAACCTCGACTGACCCAATCTCCGCCCCATCCTCTATCTTTGTCATACAAGATTTCACATAAATTATATGTCTGGACACCTATTTACGTCTTGAATTTATGTACTATGGTCGTAAATTTAATTTAATTTCAAACCTATTAATTTTAATCTCTTTTGCCTTATCTAAATACCTCATAAGCTCCACGTTAAGTTAATCGTTTTTCTAATCGTTTATTACCTTAACGTAAATAAAAATCATGTTCGGATTTCGATTGTTTATTTCCTAAAATACACATGAGACTGTCAACCTTTTATCTCATGTCACTTCTTCAGCCGTCTTGTGTAACTCTAATATCTATCTACCCTGATAATCATGTAAAATGCCTACGTTTCCTGAATTTAATCTATCGCTATATGTTTAACTTTATTGCCTTCTTCTGATACTCAATTTTCATGTCCCTAGGACCTTTGTAGCAGCTCAAAAATCTCTGTATTATCCTTCCATTCGGTCGCCGCACTTTTCTAAAATGTCTATTTTTTTGCGAGATTTTCATTCAAAATTGATTTACCAATATGTCCGTTTCATCTTAAATTGATAACGATTAATTTCCATTGTTTCCAAAACTCTCACCTCTCTTTAGTACGATTTTTATCGAACATGACACCCTCCTTCTATCATAAATAATTGTACTACAGTTGAAAATTCTGCCAGTAATTTCCCTAAGTTTCTCCGCCCTCTCTTACACTATCACGTTTATAATTTTTTTCATTGCATTTTTGTGTATGTGCTTTACAACTTGTAAAACTTCCAAAGCCCTCGATTTCAATGGTTCGATACCTCATAAATGTCTCAGTTATTGTAAACATTCCCAGGACTAGTTCCCTTGAAACGTCGATGTTTACTCTATAGTGCATTTACCTCTAATTTTTGTGGGAAAGAAGAAGCCATTACTTATCTATTTTATCGCCCGGTCCAAGGTTCATTCCTTTGTCTGTAGTTGATGCACGCCTCTCCGTTCACTGATTGGTTATTCAAAATTTTTATCGTTCTCGACCAGATCTAATTGGTCGACAACCTTCAATATTTATTTTTAGGCCTAGAAAGGGGGTTCCTTTCTCGTCTTAGACGATTTTACGGCCTTTCTGCTTTCATCCCGGAACCTCGATTTAAGTCCAACTATTACAGGCGCCTACTGCAAGCAAACTGAATCAATTCTTTCTCCGCCAGATGTCGTTAGCATGTCCGTTTTCATAAATAATTTGTATATTTTTTTGCAGCTATGGTTTATCTGTTTTTTCACTGTGATTTAAAGCCTTTCATCACAAAGTCAGTTAGACTGACCCCAATCGCGTGTTGTTAGACTGAAGTCGGAAGGAGAAGAGAATTTATTTATTGAATATCAACGGTTAAAATATACCATATATACATAATAACTTAACTCGTCATTAAGGTATAATCATAACCTGTAAATTCCTCTATTTTCAACACAAAAAATTCACAATAATTATTTTTACAAAGGCATAAAATATTTCAATAATCTTCCCGAAAAAAAAAAATAACAGATTTGTTATCATTAAAAAAAATCAAATTGTGTTGAAAAAATTAACAACCATAACATCACCAATCACTTCATTTCATGCCATATTATAAAATTTTAACGTTACAACATCCTAGTATTTAAGATTATATTTACATTATTTTATAGTATCATTGTACACTAAAATGTGGGAAAATTATGAAAAAACTCCTACACAAGCTCTAGAGCTAGCTTTCTTAAATGGCGTAGAATTCTTGTGATGTATTTCACCGTTTTGTTTTTGCCATATATTATGTTTATTACTGTAAAAATGTTATAATTTAAACAATAAAAAAATAACACCAAAAATGATATCAAAAATTATCAAATGAATGCAAGCTCTTGAAAAATATATAAGTAAGAGATACATGTACATAAAAAAATATTGGTGAAAAAAGGATAAATTAAAGCCTGTGACAGACCACGCTATATTGTCATTCCCATTCCCATTAGGATTGTATGGTGAGGGATATGCTGAAAAAAGGCCAAGCCATGATGCGTATAGCGTAATCTGTCATCCCCATAATATGATTGAAAAGATATGATGCCTTCTTTTACCTAGCTTCCGTGCAGTTAAGTAAATCTGAAAGAGAAGGGGAAGAGGATGGTAGTGAAGTACCTGGCTATTTAAATCTGATAAAGCCATCTCAAGCAACATTTCGATTCTGAATGGTGATCTTTCCATGGTGATACTGTTAGTACACCACTCTGGAACGTGCCGAAAGTATGCTATATTATTTTATTTTACATTAATGAAATGATGTTAAATACTAGTAAATATTAAAATTTTGTAAAGGAATGACTGATTACCTCTGTGGTAGAGCGGATCGCTATTTGACTCTGAAATCGCGGTTTTATAATTCGGTGGAGGAAAAAACATTGTGCAATTCCAGTCTATAATATTATGTGTTATCCTCTTAGGCTCTCAATGATGTCGGTAGTAGTGAAGTGGAAACATAAGTCGATAGAGAAAGGCTTACAAGTATCTGGTTATTTAAAACGGGTCGCTAAACATTTATAAAGTCACTTCAATTAGTACCTCAACGTTTCCATTCTGATTTGTAATCTTACAAGAGAACTAAAAACTAACTAACTAACTAAAAATCATGCCGTTTCCCCACAGGGGTAGGCAGAGAGGACAGATCGCTAAACAACTCGGTCTTGGCACACACTCCTTGTCTCATTCACATTCATACATCTTCTATTATTCTGACTCTTGACATGGCCCGACTCAAGTATCTGATTCATTTGATCGTGCCATGTCTTCCCCGACTTCTGCTACCATTCACATTTGCATCGTATATCCTTACACTCCTTTCTTCGCTCATTCGCTCTACATGCCCAAACCATCTAAGCGTCCCTTTCTTGATCTTACTCATTACGCTTACATCAGCCTTGCACTCTTTGCGGATCTCCACATTCCTCACACGATTATACATGGTTTTACCACACATACGCCTCAGGGATCTCATTTCAACAGTACACTACTTACTAGAGAAAGATACGAAAATACAATCTTCTGCTTTGAGACGTGTTGAAATATACAAAATTTAAAATTTTCTAAACTAAAAATGTATCTCACTGCCACTTTTATTTTAGTTACTATTATAAATAATCAGGTACATTTTTGTATGGCACATGAAAGAAAATATATATATATAAAATTAAAACAGATCATTGAAGTCCTTAACTTAAGTTTATGTTTTCTTGTATTATTTATTTTCTTGGTGTCTTGGCATTTACAACTTACACGCCTAACTACTAACACGCGAATCTGCAGTAAAGATCTGATAAACATTCCAAACATAATTAACTACATAAATAAACGAATTTAAATTCACAAGAAAACTTCAACAGAACGCCCACAGATATAGAACATCCCTAATATGCCACCCCAAGTACTAGCTAACCATAAGGAAACCAGATATTTCAGATCCTACCCCGTCTATTAATACCCCCCCCCAATGCAACAGGTTTAGTTTCACTAATCACCGCGAGATGGGGACTAACATCCGGGATACCTATTTTTTTCTGCCCACCAACCCACATAGAAATAATCGATATTGCGATGGGAATACTGCTGAAGCGACAATCTAAATAAATAATGTGGGGAAAATATCTGATCAACATTTCACAAAATGTAAATATAAGCTATTTATCGTCTTCGTTTCTGGCATTATGGAGTTTGAGCAAGTAAAGGTTCACCTTTCTTTTACATAATCCCCGCACTGGAGGCCTTGACGAATATAATTTCCCTACTAGCCTATATCATATTTGGGGTTGCTGTGTCGGGTTTTTTTTAAGGAAATAAAGGAGAAAAAGTTCTGGGAAGGAAAAAATTATCTGTATCCAGGAGTGACAGACGTATGAATCCATTTCTCCCGGTGCGGTGAAAAGCACGAGAGATCACAGGCTTTCCCTCAAGCATTATCTCCCCTGATAAGTCACCAAACGTAGCGGACCGCTTCGGATGATTTACGACAGATGTGTTGATTATCCAATAAAGGATTCCCGGGGCAGCGGTAACAAAATTGAAACTATTACTACTAAATTTAAAAGGACGACTTGACGAATATAAACATCTCTCAAACCAAGCCTGAAATACTGGCACTGAGTAAAAAAACAAAATTATAACAATGAAAAGAATTCGATTTTCTTGAAGATAACTTAAGTTTAGTGGTGGGAGTGAGAGGTGTAAAAGGGCCCTACCAGAAACATTCTCCCACGTAACCACCCTATCATCTTATGGTATAAGAACATAGTACAAATTGTTCCCCTTCTTGTGCGACTTATATTTATTTCCGGTCACTGTGTTTTATCTCCCTTCCGTCGCCATAGCCGCTACTGTTGCGTAAAGTAGTTTTCCCATCGACTGGAAACCTCAAAGGAAATATTCCCCATGTAGGTCAACTCTCTGACACGCCGTGTGAGCACAGGAATATTGCTTTCTCAAGTTCCCAGGGGAAATGGAAAATGATATTACACCCCGCACTTTGCGGTAGACGTAAAGACATTGGACGTATTGTTCTCGTTGGGTATTTTGAAAATGTCAACCGATGTTGTAAATTTTCATTATTGTTTTTTATTCATGTGTACATTAGACACTAAATAGATAATAGTTTGGTTTAGACATTTTTTATATGATTCTATGACAAAACAGGACACTGACGGCTTACGTGGTTACGGATTTACATTCCGGCGAGTGAAAGTAAATTTTATTTAATTGATTTGTTTGACATAATATTTATTTATTTACGCACTTAGGACTTTTACATTAAACAAATCTTAATAAATTACTGTAATAGAAATAATAAGATAATTTATTTGAAAAACCTCTTTTTATGTTTTTGTGTCTGGTTTAAATCTTCCACTGATAATATCAAATTTTATGTAATTTTTGTTTTCATTTCATCTATTGTTTCTACTTCCATAACATAATTTTATATTACTTATCATCAAAGAAAACGTACACCTTAATTTTACGTTTTATTTCTACAATAGAATTGTGATAATAAGTACTATAATACCCACGCACAGGATTTGCCTTTGTAGGTTTTTTGAAACACACTAGATTGTAATTTTATTTGTATAACTACATTATGAAAATGTGTATCAATAAAAAATAACAAAAAAAAATACCTGCCTAAAGTAAATATGAAAAATCACCATTAAAATAATTAGTAAGGTATAAATAATATATTATATATTAGGGAACAAAATTATTGATATGGAATAAATGAAAATGTCAATGGGACTAGCTTTTGGACTGCGTAATGAATGAAATGGTGACCGGTTAACTCGCCAAAATGACAATTCAACACACCTTATTTCAATAGTGATAATAAGTCATGAAAAGTGATGAAACAAAAACTAGATTAATAGGTTACCTGGGTTAGGTTTATATACATGTTTTTTTCATCGCTTTTATTGTATTTACCACTTTTTAAAGGTGAATTGAATTTTCTTTTTGATGAGTTTAATGGAACCGAATGAAATATTATGTTTTCGATGATTATATGAAGAACAGCTCACGGAATCGATTCTCCAATCCAGGCCGCTCACAATCCCCGTCGATTGGAATGACTTCGTCGAGAATCGAGGCCCTGGAAACCTTGTCTTACGATTTTGTAATCGAAAAGTTATTAGATAATTATAAGTAATAATTAGTCTGAAATACTAATACAAATTGAAAATATCTCCCGAGTAAAAATAAATGCCGCCAACGGGAATTGAGCCCGTGCCTTATGATGTCCGGTCAGGTGCTCTGTAACCACTGAGCTATGTCGGCTCTTAATATTTTCAGTTTGTATTAGTATTTCAGACTAATTATTACTTATAATTATTTGTTATCCTTTATGCTATGCATAAAATCTTGTCATGTAAACATTGGTTTATCATTAAAAAATAACGAAATTTTATTAGCTTTTAAGTTAGGTTCATCCGTTGAGTAATCTAATGTAATGTATAGTATATTTGCGTCACATTCTAGAGCGTTACTTTCAGTATCGCCCTGATTAAAGATCACCATTCATAATCACAACGTTGCTGTTATGGCTTTAGCCGTGTTTGGTGACCAGATCTGAATAGCCGAGTACTTCCCGCCTTCCCCTTTCCTGTCTTCTTTCCCTCCTCACTACCTTCAACGTCAAAAATTATCATAATTACCATGTCTCACTGGCCTACTTTATAATCTTTTTTTTTACATTTGTTACGTGACGCCTGTTTAATAACGTACCAAAAATAACCGACAATACCAATTTTAAATTCATTACAAAGACCGACATGTTAGAAAATTCAAAGTGAAATTAGTTTATTTTCACATTAAGGACAGTTGTAATTCTTCAGGAAACCAATCGATCACAGCGTAATGCCCAATTTCTTACGGCGTGACAGGCGCCACAGGAAAACGTTTTAATTTTCCAATCACTCCGGTTGATAAGAAGTCCTGCTAATAAGGTGTCGCTGCTAGTACGTGTCATTTTTATCAACAAATCAATCATTACTAAATGAATGTCACGTCGTTGTGCGCGCTCGTCAAACAAATCGATTTCCGGCGTGGAAGCCTCTTTGTGGAGTCATTGCGGTAGGGGTTGAAAACATTTTTAGGTTTGGGTGTATGTACCTATACAATGTAGGTAGGTAAGAAAAAAAAACTAGATTTTCCATCTGACTTTGCATGAGATACATATTGACTAATATTGTTCTATTGGATATTTTAAAGATTGCTGAGAGAAAATATGAAAAACAAAAAAACACTTTAGAACTTAAAATTTCTAGTGAGAGATAGTCAGAGATCAACTTCGATAATAAAAGTGAACGATATAGTTCAATGACGTAGTCATCCAATATTCTTTTAAGCCGTTTTTGTATAGGTTCCTTCTAGTTGATTTATGTCTATGTTTTCGGTGAGCGTAACCTCCAGTATTTACTCAATTAACCATTCTGCATTTGTTAGATTGCCAACCCTGCAATATTTTTAACATTTCGTTTCCACACCTGCGCTCTGACGACAACACCTGTTCATTTAATATAACAACAAACACGTACAATAGAAACACTAGATCTCATGGTCAAAAACTTATCCAACAAATAACTACTAATACAACTTTTGGGCAAAAAAACTTCTTATATCATAGTATTAAACTCTACAATAAAATACCACTCTCACTCAAAAACCTCAACATCATAACATTTAAATCTCAAATAAAAAGCTGGATACTTAATATAGGGAGATCTGAAATAGAAAATATACTGATATCAAACACAGACTAAAACCGAATCTACTAAACTGAACTATTCAAAAAAACACTATCTTACTTATTTTAAAATTAGAAATATAAATAAAAAAAGTGGGTGTGTCAAGCCTACGCAAGACAGAAGTGAAACTTCTAGTATTCCTCTCTCTCTATTTTCATTTCATCATCTCTATTTTCTCTCTTAGGTTAGTTTGAAAATTAGAGGTTAAATAATTCAACGACGAAGCATGGATTTGCTTTTTCTAATATTTTCTTATAGATGAATGACGTTCGATTAATGTATAGTTCCAAAAATTTTCATTTTATTCACAAGTATACAATATTACATAAATAACAATATTACAATTAAAAATTACAAAGAAATTACAATGACAATTTACCAATCATGTGCCATTTTCATTGTCAATTTCATGAATATCATTTCCTAATGTCGTGATAATTGGGTTATGGTAACTAAAGTGCGAGATATATACATGAGCACTTAAATCCTTAATGAATCGTGCAAAAACTGCATCGATTGTTGTCCCGTGTCGGGAGAGAACGTTCGTGAGCGGCTCCCCCACCTCAACAAGCGCATATGGTGAGAGAGGGACAGTGAACGGTGAGCGGTGGTGGGGGTACCCGCATTTTCGTGTCGATCCTGACTCGGTTTTACTCCGTCCCAGAAAATTCATTACGCGCCTAAAGAAGTTTCACTTCAAAAATTATACTACATGATATATGTTTACAATTAAATTCATATGTTACTTTGTTGTAATCTTAATTTCTTATAATTAAATTATAATATCTAAATGACATCCTCAGCACGGGAGATCCCAGTGAGGATATCATTATCTCTATATGTTACTAAGAAAAGAAGACAATCAATCATTATTATTACTATAATTTTTAGGACCATTTACCTGAGCAGTTCTAAAATCAAGCACTGCTATTCCCTGAACGACAACCCGAAGCATTAAGCCACCCAGAGCCACATTTGGACTGACGGACGACGGTCACGACACCTCGTTAAATAACGCTACCATCACGTGATATTGGAGAATTTCGTAATCGGAAAACATCTTCCAATGCTGAACACTCGCGGGCTTGTGTCAAGGAGTCATAATTGACAAAGCCACTCTCACTCTGGAAGTTACACTATTTTTTGTAAATTCAGCCGAATTTCAGTTGTCTGATAAGCTGTTCATCAACTACGCTTAGAGAAACAGTTGGTATCACACAATATTATTACTCTAAGCCCTTTTGCCAGACAGTTTAATTATAGAATGCTTTTGATTTTCAATACATATAAAATCATAACATATTTTGAAGTAAAAAAACCCATCCGTTTTCGGAGCAGTAGATAGATAACCAAGAAATGCAACAGCTTGGGCATTTAACGAGTAAAATCTCAATTGTCTCAACATAGTATAAAATTTAATCCAAATTACATGTAAAATTCAGGTCGTTGAAAAAAGTAACATCAGAAGAATCTGATCTTTTTCGTTAAAAAAAATCATTAGGTTTTTAAACTTATTTAAAGGTTGACGTCCCTTTATCTACGCACTTATATTATTTCGACAGTATCCAGTCACCTTTACCAAAACGTCGGGAGGTTCGAGGAAAAGGTTACTTTGAAGTTGAATTGAATGGAAGTTGAAGGTTGCGGAGGGTGGCTTTGGTTGGATTAGTCCATTTTTACGGATGAATTATTGTGCGACCCAGCCTATTCAATCACCACAGACATTGGACTTCTCTAAGCAATGTAATCGATGGAAAAGATAGCCGTAGCAGTCAAACGTAACTTGTTCGTCACGTATTTGTTTTTCTAACTACTCTGGTAATGATTTTTTATTTGTAATTGACATGTGTCTTTTATCTTAAGTACACAGAGAAAAATGAGAATTTCTGATTTTTTTATTTTTATTTTATTTATTTATTTATTTAACGCCCAGAGGGCTTTTACATGGTTGGTAGTATCATTTTCAATTTGACAGATACTTTGAAACATACAAAATAAGAATAAAATTACATTTGATAAAAGCTATGCAACAAGTCATACAAACACAAGAAACAAAAACAGAAAATTACAGCTATTTGTAGGTTTACATGATGTGTTTAGGAGTATTGTTGAAATAAATGTTTTAAATGATCCACAAAACTTGCCAAGTTGGTATTGAATATGTCAACATCACCCAAGTAATGATTACCCACGGTGTGAAGTCGTTGTATCGGAGAGTGGGCAATGTAAAAAATATTTGTTAAAATCCTGTTAAAACCTGGATAGCAGGCCGTTTCCTAATAAAATGTTAGTACTTTCCAAATATATGGGAACACGTGTTCATGCACCTGCGTTTGCCCTGTTAATGTATAATGACGAAATGTGAAAATATAATGATTTTTATGAACACGTGTTCCGACGTCACGTTATTCTAATCCCTTTTTATTAAAAGTTTAACATGAAACCAATCAATTCATTCGTTTAGGGCCTGTAGTCCCGTTTTTAACAGGATTACGAATAATTTTAAGTGATATTTAGCAATATTTCATATCAGTACATTTCTCCGTGTAATACAATATTTTTTTATGTGATTATCGCACAAGAGTCCCAACTGCTTTCAACAGTTGGAGACGGTGTTCGCAATCGGGATATGTTGTGAAGCTAAAAGAAACGGGGAGAGGAAGGGGATGGTAAGAGGAAGGTGGGGAAGTAAACTGACTATTCAGATGTGGTCACCAAACACGAATATGGCCATTTCAAGCAACATTTCACTTCTGAATGTTTATTTAGAATACCGGTGTTAGTACAGATATTGAGAGTATCTCCCACTCATGGATGTGCCGCAAATATGTTTGATATTATTTTAAATGAATAGTGAAATAACAATAATCACTCAAATAAAATTTACTTGCGCACGCCGGGATTTGAACCCGAGTCGAGAGCCCCTCGACCACGGGGGTTAAACTGCAATTAAGCAGTTTGTCCACAGAATGTTTAATAACAATAGAAATGCAACTATACGTAATATTACAATAACTATAAATGTACAATTTATTGTCATTGACAAATCTTTAGAATAAAGAAGAAAACTAGAAGCGCCTCCCATGTAAATTTGAATGGAAAACAATGCGACTTAGTTACCTCTGGTTCTAAACCATTTAGCACGCGGTCTGTCTCTCTTACACATGCCTGAAATTATATCCCCATTCCATTTGAATTTCTAAATAAATAAATAAATTTCTAAGTAAATCACAATTTTTGTTATTATTTAGTAATATGTTGAATATCTCAGACACTTTGTACCCCAGAGTTTGCTGTCCGTATTTATTGTTATATTTTGGTACAATAATGCCTTCATTCTTTGTGAACTTAGTATTGTGTTTATGTTCAACTTTCCTATAATAGGTATTCATGTAAAATGATTTTTTTTCATTATAAGCACCCGCTTAACAGCTGGCCAGTTTCACAATATTGATTATAACACACATATAACAAGAAACCATAATATAAAAAATAGATGTAGAAGAATATAAAGGCATAAAATACACATACAGATACCTCGGGCAACATAATCATAGGCATACACACACTCAAAGGCATACAGCATACTAAAACACACTCATATTTATACATATTATTTTATTTATTTATTAATCTTAAGTTAGCTCACATCTTCGTGTGTGCTAATAGTTTTATAAACATATAAACATGTACATTGTTTGGCAAACATAATCTTTCTTTAAATATTTCAATAAAGTCACAAAAAAAGAAACATTAATAATTGAGATAGACATATTTTCTTAATTCATTTTTGAACTTATTAATATTTTCTATCACAGCAATTTCCTTCGGGATTTTGTTATAGAGTTGAACGGCCTGGTACATCAGAGATTTTTGGGTGCTTGTTTTTTTTCTTGTTGGCAATCTAATTTGCTTAGAATTTCTCGTCCCGTGTCCGTGTATCTCGTTATTGTAATTTATTTTTCTTTTCAGTTCCTTAGACATCATCCCTAATTTAATTTTATGTATAAAAATAAGTACATTCAAATACACAGTTTGCTTCACCGTCAAAATATTCAGCTCCTTTAACATGTCTCTTATCCGTGTGTATATGTTGCGCTTAAGTATTATTCGCATTGCTTTATTTTGCAGTATTTGCATTTTTTTTCATTTTCTCTTTATTGCAGAGAAAAAGAATACTTGAACAGTAATTAAAGTGTGGTGATATAATTGTATTGTATATTATCTGGCATGTTTCTTTATTTACTTTGTTTCTGATTCTACCAAGAAATGATATTTTTTTTGCAATTTTTTTAATTGTATAGTAGGGTGTATCGATTTTTAATTTTTTTTTTGTTTTCAAATTCCAAGTTGAAAAAAAGTTGCTACTAGGTACCACAACTTACCACAAAAAAATTTGGATTTTAAAAAAATGTTTAGGTCTCCCGCACAAGGCCCAAAGTTTTAATTTTTTTCAAAAAAATTTCAAATTTTTTTTAAATTAAAAAAAATAAAATCGTAACTTTTGTGTTTATTCCATGTTAAAAAACAGTAATATTAGGGAATAAAAATAAACAGGTAGTTTAAACTTTAAAAAAAACATGGTTTTTATATGTACACAAAATTACAAAATTTCATCAAAATAAACAAACTTTAGGGCTTGTGCGGGAGACCTAAAATCCATTTTTTTTTTTAAATCGTTTTTTACCTATTTTTATGCCCTAATATTACTGTTTTTTAACTTGGAATAAACAGAAAAGTTACGATTTTATTTTTTTAAATTTAAAATAAATTGATATTTTTTGAAAAAAGTTAAAACTTTAGGAGTTGTGCGGGAGACCTAAACATTTTTTAAAAAATCCAAAACTTTTTGTGGTAAGTTGTGGTACCTAGTAGCAACTTTTTTTCAACTTGGAATTTGAAAACAAAAAAAAGTTAAAAATCGATACACCCTATTGTATAGTCTGCATTTTTTGAGAAGTTCAATTTTGAGTCTATAATAACACCTAGATATTTAATTTCTTCCACTTTTTTTATGATTTCTCCATTTATAGAAACCTTTGGTTCCTCATGCGTATTTGTTCTGCCTATATGCATGTATTTTGTCTTATTTACATTTAGTTTGAGCCATTTTGACAATGTTTCTAAGTCACTATTTATCTTTTTGATTGCTTTCTCATAATTATCTTCTGCAATGTAAATTAGTGCGTCGTCATTATTACATATTAAATAATTATCATTATTACATACATTAAATCAATGGATACTAATGTATTGGTGCTTAAAACAATTACAATATAAAAAAATCTTTACCATTTTTTCATCACTTTTTTGAGTTCAGTGGTGCGATTCGATTCGCTTTTTAAGGCGAAGCTTAGCGAGTTGGTGTACATTATGAATACCAAAAAATATGCTTTAGGTAAATTGAAGGTTTTCCTATCGCTTTGCTTGAGTAGAACACAAATAAAAAATAAATTACTCAATAAAAAATATAATAGCAAACTTCTAAAAAAATTTTTTTTTTCAATAGAAATGTATGAACGCATAAAGGAAACAACTTCTAAAAAATACAGTTTTATAGCCAAGATTATTTATGACAGTTTCACTTGATTAACTTGTTTGCTTTCTTATAAAATTATTTACAAAAAAAAAAAACAGTTTTTTGCTTGAAATCGAACGTTTCTAGACTCCGTTTGTCAAGCGATTTTAATGCCTATTACCTACGATATAAGGTATACCAAGAATATACACATTTTTGGCTTGTAGCTTCCTCTTAAAGATTGTTCGTTGCTCAAATTTTCGTTTTGACCAAATTTTGTGTTGTGCGTATGATCTATACTTTTTATTTATATGCGGAATCATACGTTTTGGCAAACAATTTTAAACCATAATATCCTTCGAACTGATAAATATTAACTGACTCATTTAATAACGTTATATCTCTTTTGAAAGTATTGACTAATCACATTCTTTGATCTTACTCTGTTGCTGAAAACTATTTTTCCGTTCAGAAGGGTCTACGTTTATCTATTGAATGGATGTGACAGATATAGTGAAAAATGCTACGAAAAACTGAAATTAATTCATAGAAAGTAACTGCATGGGTTATTGAATTTTTCTTTTGGAACATTGCGTATTGAACAAGAAATTTCCAACTCAAGCCACTACCACGGAAACCACTACCATGGGTGCCATTGTTCTCAATAAACCCATTTTGTCGAATATATGGTGATGTCATTATTGTATAGCAAGACGATATATTAAAAGAAAATGTTATTGCGTAGTTAAAAGATATCAATAATAAAAATTTTATTCAATTGAAAAATTTAGCTGCAAAATGATAAAAGTACGCATTAAACTACGCAGCAGAAATAATTACAGGCCATCGCTCCTAAAATATTTTAATTATTTCTGAGTGACGGGTAATTTGAATGAAATAGCGAGTATGTGCTCATTCATGGTGAGAATTTGTATTATATTAGGATGTTGTCCACTTTATCAATACCAACACTTTATTCACGTACTTTGAGCAGAAAACCGATATATTTAATACATTTAATATATTATTATAATTGCTGTTCTACGCATTTGAAAACAGCGAATAAATATTATTTTTTTAGTTTGAGAGTCCTTTCGAGCGGTAATACCTGAATCTTTTTGCATTAAATGAACAGCAGTATTGAAAATTTATAACCCAACGCGACTTTATTCAATTTCTTCTCCGGAATTTTGCAACGTAATTTGATTGTACGAACGAGCAAAATATGATGTATGTTAACTTGTCACAATAAAACTTCGAACTGTTCAACATTCAGAAACAGTTTCACATTTAAATTTTGTGAGTTGGATACAGGAAAATAATGGACGATTTATTAACCTCAACTGACAGGTACTTGTACAAAATCGAATAGGTAATTTCATCGAGTAAAGCAAATTAGATTGTAAGATACTTTCAGTATCGTCCTGATAAAAGACTATTATAAAATTTTTAATGGTATTATAGACAGTCCTGATTTATTAAGTCTAATTACCTTCCATATACCTACAAGAACTAGTCGATCCAAAACTCTTTTTATTTTCAATAAAAATTTAGTCATTTTCGTACTCGCTTGTACCTAGATTGTATGCAGTTGGCAATGTTGTCTCGGAAATTGTAGAAGTGTTCAACTGCACGGAATATAGTTACAAGAAGGCTATAATAACATACTTCAGTAATAATAACAATTAAGTTTAGCATAATACCATTCTTCTGTACGGGTTCTGTATAATTTTAAATGCAAATTTTACTATTAATTACTTCTTCCTAGCACTATCCCAACTCATTGCCTAGGTAGGCTGTTGGGGTCGGCTTTAATTATATGAAATTAAAATTAATTAACTTATGTTCTAAGAAGAAGAAGAAGAAAGACTATTAATTACTGTTTCACGGAATTATTATGTTCATACTATCAAATTTATAGTAAATAAATATGTATAGTAAATAAATAATTCAAAATCGAAACGTTGGCGCTGCTTGAGATGGCTATAGTCCAGTTTGGTGATCAGATCTGATTAGCTAGGTAGGTACTTAAGAACCTCCTTTCCCTCATCTTCTTTCTTCTCCCACTCCATTCAGCTACATGACATACTCCATCTAGCTCAGAGAGTCGTGGAGGAAAGTTGGGACTCTTGTGCAGAATTCACATTAAAAAATCAACAAATTACTTTCAAGCAGAATATTACTATAGATATTTGCGAACTCTATGCACTCAAACGATGAGATCTTGAAACGAGAAATTTTCACGACAACTTCTGGCTAGATTTTTTTGCTATCTAGAACCACAGGGTTTTCTAATAAGAGGTGTTATTTTGATATTTAATCGTAAAAGATCAATGGTTTAGTCAAAGATATTAGAAGAACGAGATATGCTATGTTGGACGCCGGACCGTAGCCGGAGTACTACCTAATTAGGGTACTTTGAACGGTATCGGGACGTGTACGCACAGAAATCTGCTCTATGTATTAGTGCGGATACCTTAGCGCAAGCGAAGGTGTGCAGTAGTATTGGTGAACAAAACCGGCGACACTGGGCAAAACAATTCCACTCAGTACGAACTGCTCATAGCACATCTCGTTCTTCTAATATCTTTGGGTTTAGTTGCTTGTGTGGAACGTATCGCCGTATTATTGAAAGTAAACGTTGTCCAGATCGATACCATCCAATTCTGGCCATAAAAAATCATTAATCATCTCTCGATAGCGCAATCCATTCACCGTAACTGTTGCTCCAGCCTCATTTTCGAAAAAGTAAAGTCCAATGACTCCACCGACCATAAACCGTACCAAACAGTCATACGTTGAGGATAAAAAGGCTTTTAAAAAATAACTCTTGGGTTTTCCGAGCCCCATATGCGACAATTTTGCTTGTTGAAGAAGCCACCGACGTGGAAATGGGCCTCATCACTCAAGATGATTTGCATTTGATTCACTCAAGTGAATTTTAATAATTTCAATGCGTTGTTGAAGCGTGTATCGTTCCATTTTTATTAATGGCATAGTTTCTACTTGTCAAATGTCAAAAAATGACAGCTTCAAAAGTAACATTTATGTTTTAGCCCACAACGTCATTTCCATTGTGATCTATGGATATTTGATGAATATGCTGTTAGAGAAGCCATATTGTTTTTCTTTATATTTCAATTGTTTCAATCATAAAAACAGTGTTGGAATATGCTGATACCGTAATGACTTGTGTTAAAAATGCAATTTTATACACGCAGTTAATTCAACTTAGTACAAGTACGTTCTTCTAATATCTTTGACAAGTACCTTTTAGGAATCTGTTAGTACAAAATGATAAATCCCTGTCCCCCATGCGCAGTACATAATTTGTTTGTGTCTGTTGGGCACGAATGCGGGACTGCGGGCGCGGGCAAGTTTTTAAAGTTGCTGGGAAATGTTCAAGTGATTTATGCCATCTGGGATGCCGACTTTCCGCCGAGGAACTTGCATAATGACGCTTTTATACGTCTAAGGGGATTTATAGTTAAGCGCACGTGTTTCAGAGATGCTTGCGAGGAAACTTTGGAGTACTACGATTATTTGTAAATAGGTATGTTAATCTCTGGAACGAACTTAATGCGAATTTAATTATATTTTTAGTAATGATCTTATATTAATATAATGCTGAGGATTGTAATGGCGGATGGGTAGTCAATGGAGTGTAATTAACACAGGAGTAACAGGTTAGTTCGTTGGACAACCCCTCCTTACATAAGGGCTTACATAACTCTGCGCGCTCTGAAATCCGAGTAAATTTGAAAAAAATCATTGTAAAGGTCATAATAAAAACAAAATAACAAATTTTGATTTCACGTTTTTATTAAGCTTTCAACTAAAAGAATTATTTATTTTTTGTTTTTAATATTAACATTATGGTTCACGGGTATAAATGGACAATGATGAAAACCTCTGTTGGCATCATAACTTCACCAAAAAATATCCAATCTGCAAAAATAAAAAAGAATCTTGTGAAGTTATAATTTGCCGTTATCTGCCCTGATGATGAATACTGAGACGTTGTCCGAAACGTTTGTTAAATTAGGAAGAAGCGCAACACTGCAGAGTAACCCAAAAAGTTTTGGGTTATTTTTGATAATACTTTTAGCCGTGAAATTTATATCAGCCTTATAGTACATTTGAATTAATGCAATTATATTTATGAAACGTACATACAAAATTAAAATAAATTATTGGAAAGATATAAATACAAGGTGTTCGGGGGTAAAGTGCACAAATTTCTGAAGGTGATTCTGATGATAGTACTTTTGTACATAGTTGAACTTTGTCACGAGGGAACGGGTCTTTTCTACGACTCGTTCTTGAGTTCAACAGCTTGGTCTTATTTACAAGTGACAACCTTCTGATCAATAATCGGACAAATAACGCTAATTTTCTTATTTTTCACACGAAGAAAGAAATATATAATATATAAACAAATACGTCCTTGTATTTGATTTTGGCTAAAATGAATAGCCATAAAATAGATTGCAGTTATCTTCTTCATTTAATTCAGTTATCTTCTTCGTATTTTTAAAAATACGTTTTTGTTACAAAATACCAAAATTTTAACAATACTTTTGTTGCCAAATCGGAAAAATCACACAAAGAATTTCACCAAAAATAACACAAATTTCGCTGAAAAATTACGCGCAATTTTTAGGTACCTACTTATAAGAAATTTTATTACCATTAAAATAATGTTTTTCAAATATCATCGCTATTTATAACGTGGAGTCTACCAAGAAAGCAATAAAAACATTAAATTAAAATGCTAAGTAACTGCGGCATGCGAAAATGTTGTTGGAATAATTATCGGTATTACTTACAAAAGTTGTCGTCATTTCTATTTAATTCCGACATCTGCGTACTTGTGGAAAGGTAATTGTTTCGAAGTACTAATGTTTCGATTGGAAAAATCAATAAACCAATGGGTCAACGACCTGTCGTACGTACATTTGCGATGTTAATATTACCGACATGAAATAACTATGAAAATATTGAAAACTGTTTTTCCTACCCGGCTTCGTCTTAGATTTGAATTCTTTATATTAAAATCACACTCCCTTATATCTCGAAATTACACGGAAAATAAGGAGTGTTGCTAATTACTCTTTCTTCTCCGTGAAATTAATAATCTCTTCAAATTATTGGTTATCCAGTAAAAAACTGGATTGCAGGCCTTAACGAATGAATTAACAGGTTGACTGATAAACTTTTAGTAAATTACAAATATATTATCATTTGCATTGTTTATTCATTAGTGGAGGCTTGATTCTTGATTGATTTCTGATGCTGTAATTCTTAATAAATTAGCGATACATTTTTCTCCTTTTAAAAGATTCCCAACTGCTCCTAACCGTCTGGAGTCAGTGATATTATGGCATCCCCAATTATTGGGGTATGTTATGAGGCTGAAGGTATTGTGGAAGGGAAGGAGATGGTAAAGAGGAAGGTGGAGAAGTACCTGGCTATTCAGATGTGGTCACCAAACCCCAATATAATCATTTAAAGCAACGTTTCGATCTGAATGGTGTCCTTTAACCACGAAGATACTGATCTACCATATCTGTAAAGTGCCGTAAAAATCCATACTTTATATTACGTTCATCCGTCCCCACCTAGAAGACTGCACACCGATCTGGACTCCTTTTTACCAAGCTCACATTGAAAGAATCGAAAGAATTCAAAAAAAAATTTTTAAACACATTGATTATAAACAAAACTTACATTTCTCAAATTACGCCGATTCTATTAATTACCACAACTTCAACTCACTTCATACACGACGTTTGATCTTTGACCAAATCTTATTATTTAAAATTCTTAACACTGGCCTCGATTCACCAGAGCTAATGAATTTAATAAATATTCATATTCCAACAAGATCAACACTGCAATCCCATTTGTTTCATTTACCTACATATAGAACTAATTTTAGAAAAAATTCACCAATTCCACGTATATGTGCCCAATATAATACTAAATTTCAAAACATAGACATTTTTAGCAATACACCTCACAAATATCGAACGATATAACTCGTACGATCGAAAATTAATACAATAGTATGGAATGTATCCAGAGCATCTCCTATCCTCATCCTAAATTCCTATTCCTCCCCTCCTCACCTAAAATATTTATATATATTTTTTTTTATGCAATAAAACTTCATCTCCAATCAATTTTAATATAGGAGACTTTTTTGGCTTGACTGTTTTTAACATGTATATATTTATATTTATATTTTATGTATAAGCTGTTTGTCTCTTACCTTTACCAATAAATAAATATATTATTTTAAATGATTATATCGTGAAAACACAAAATCAATCAACGACGCTTATGCGAAACGAAAAAAGGCAAGTAATGCAGTTATCATGATCATGGATAACTATTTCAAAACCATTTGTTTTTCAATTTGGGAGGTGGGTATGGGTACCGCCTACCCAGCAACCATTTATTGGATATATCGGTTCGTAATGTTAGGTGACTTAGCAGGGGTGCCCGGGTTCATGGGGTGAGTTGGCACCACAGTTGGAGAAATAGATTCGTACGCCCGTCACTCTTGGACACACTTACCCTCAGATTCCTACCCACCTCTCATACCTGTTCCTTCCCGGAACTTCATTTCCTTTATTTTATTTCCTTAAAAAAACCGTTCACTCAGCATCCCAAAAGATAACATGGGCCATGAGAAAAATTATTTTCCCCAAGGCCTCCTACGTGGGGCTAGTGTAAAAGAAGACAAAAAAGTTCCCTTTTCATTCCTATTGAACAATAATTGACGAATATGAAAAACGAAATACTGTAGGGTTTATATTATGGGTAGGTTCATACGATCATTTCCAATTTGGAAATTACACTTGAATTCAATGCGAGTTTGAGTTTACTGTACATAATCGCAGAAGCAGTTTGTCAGCAGGGATAGAATGTCATTTAGTATTTCACAGCACTATAGCTCCTGATGGAAAGTGTCGAATAATAAAAAATAAATAAAAAAAACAACAATTTGGAGTTCTCGGTATTCAAAAATTATTGACTTTGATGCCTTGTTTTTTTTAAAGTTAAATTGATATTTTAAAGCTTTTCAGTCGAGGGGAGTATAAGTTTAAGCGATGTTTGATGCCAATGACTTGATTACGTGGGACTTCAAAATCCGTCGCGCGCCCATGCCTGTACTGTAGTCGGCCTTTACCGTTCGAGTGTTTTTAGTGACACGCGCTTGGTTTCTTCTGCTTTATAGTTAAAATCGAAGGAATTTCATTAATGTACTATAAAATATACCATAGCTAATGCTACAATTGAAAAGCCCTCGTTAGAAAATGTTTTCATTTTCCATTTTAATGCTGATTAGAGTCGTATGTTTCGGTTGGTCATTATTATTTTATTTGTTCGAAGTTTTACGTTCGTTAAACCTGCTCGCGTAATGATTTTAGTCATGGCATATTCAGTGGACTATAGCATGACCACCAAAAGATTTGATATGACTCCTTGGCAATGATATTTATCACATTAAAATCTTAATATAGCATTTTATATCACCCAAAGCAATTAAAATTCTAGAACGGCTGGCTAAATAACATTTGTAAACAATGTTCTTAGAATATTTGAGCAAATTGTAAATAAAATTAATGACAAAAATTACGCAAGACGCCGTTTTGCTTATTCATATAATATATTCATATTTTTTCAATAAAATGAGAATTTAGACGAAGCCCGAGTAAATAGTAGTCGATATAAAAATTTACCGGTAAAAACAGTTTTTAAACTATAATACATGTATTTTTATTAATTTAGGATTTAAACTTGCTCCCCAGGGATTGGCTCTTACCTGCTGTGAACTGTTGAAATTTATTGTATAACTTAAAAAAAATACATATATGCTTTTTTTTTGGTTTTACGTAGGTTTGAACCTTTCTCACTAGAGAATGGAGTCAACCACGCAAACAACTGAGCCAAAACCCGATTGGGTAGAAACGACATTTATTTCCTATATTATGTCATCAAATTTTAGAGAAATGACAATATGTTACTACAATCCGTAGTGTGTATGCGTGATTGCCATAAAAAATGGATAGAATGCTTCGTCATCGACAAGGAATCTCTCTGACGAGTATCGACTCGATCTAATGTCGAGAAGTGGGTAAATTTTTTTTTCCAAGAACAAATTGAAATAAGTAAAATAAATAAAAAATTAAATGTATAAAATATATTTTCCTGATCAATCTTTGGTAGAAGAAAAACCTTGTCTGCTTCTAACATATTGTGTCGAAATTATTTTATTGTTTATTTCATTTATTAATAATATGGGAGGCCGGTACCGGTACCGCCTCCCCGGGAACCATTAATTGGATAACCAACACCTCTGCCATAGGTCACCCCGAGTGATTAGCTACGTTTGGTGACTTAGCAGGTGTGCCCGGGCTGAGGCACCCACCTGCTGCGTGGTTGGCAGGATCGAGAGAGAATGGTTGATGGAGGCCTTTTGATCATTCCAGTAAGACTCTCTCGACCCATCATCTTGCAACTCAGATGTAGGGATGGATTCATACGTCCGTCACTCTTGACCAACTGACCCCTAAATTCCTACCCTCCCTTTATACCTTGTTCCTTCCAAATACTTCCTCTCCTTCTTTACTTCCCCTAAGATGACATGCCCTGAGATAAATAATTTTTTTCAGATCCTCTTGCGTGGAACTAATGTTAAAAAAAGTTTAAAAATACTGATCAAGCAAAAACGTGAGAAATTACGCCATTGATTAATTAATTATGGATGTATGGTTTCTATCAGATCTAGTATTCAATGTGGCGAGCCACGACGGAAGTTTGCTGTGAATATTTCAGTAATGACTCATAGTAATACTCTCGGTGGTCATACTATAGTTTTTTTTTTGCATTTTGTAATATGTTCAAGTTCTGGTTCAAGCTTTTACGTACAAAAGCTCGAGACTATGAATACAGGTTGAAAACTGTATAGAACCTACCGTACTAATAACCTTTTGTAACCTTTCACGTGGAAGAAACTTCGTAACTTAAACTTCGTGTAATAGTTGAGTGTTACGCAGGTTGACTTCCTCCCACAATATTATCTAATTAACGGTAATTGTTATGGTGTCGGTGTATATTTTTTTAACATGATTTATAGTGTGTCATTAGTGGGCTTATTCCGAACGTGAAAAAAATGTGCACACTAATATCCCGATTAACGCGATATAATTATTTTTATGTTTTAAATATTTCATTATTACAGTTACAAAAATGAAATAAGCAGATGATCATTAACTCGATTTCACAAAAAGATAGTCACTCTTGCATTAGTGGTTTTCGATTATTTTCCTAACACCTCAGGCCTTTGTCATATTCTGTCATAATTTGTGTGTATTTCCGATTTATAATAAAATCCGAATAAATGGAATATTTCTGAACGCATCCAAAAACTTTTTTTTTTTTAAAAGTTGAAATCAACGTATAATTAGTTTTGAATGAAATTTATTTTTTTTATTATTATGTCTCACCTTACATTTTTTCGTCTGAATACTGAACTAAAATAATCGCTAGCAGAAAAAAAAACACATTTTATTGGGCATTATTGTTACCTCATTTTTGGTCTTTCATATTAATATAATTGATGAAAAATTCATGGAGGTGTACAATTTAACTGTTCTGTGGTTGACTTGAATATAACCCGTGGTGTTTTCTCTTTCTAACACCTAGATCATATTTCAGACCATCACAGTATGGGAGACAACGATTTCTATGAGGTCCTAAAAGTTGTTCCCGAAAGCGAACAAATTAGTCTAAGGGATTAAATATTTAAAAAAGTAATCACGTAATTAAAACCGTGGAGAAATCTACCCATAATGTCTTCCATAGATATGCTTAGTGCAAAAATATAAATTATTTCAGGCTCCATCGAAGACAGAGTTAAGCTAGCTTCTCAGAAGTTGGGCGTACTGTGCACTTTACAGTACATAACTTCAGACATTGTTCGCAAATGCGCCCTACATTTTGGCGGCCACCTATGGTGTGGAGCCCCAAAACACTTCAATATTTAGACCACATGCGTCAGATGCGAACGCTATCCTTTTTCTACCTGTATTTTGATGGAAGATGCTTCAAGGAACTTGCGTTATTGATCCATTTGGCATTGGTGCCTTGTCGGGAAGTATTTGTGCAACTAAATTTGTCACATGAGAACGGATTGTTTCTACGACTCGTTCTTGGGTTCAACTACTCGGCTGTGGAACAATTTGTCTTTCCGTGTTCACTTTTTCTGCTCCTAAAAAAGATAGCATCCCCAAAAATAACATTTATTTTCATGCCTGGAGTTAACGTTAAAATAAACTTATTACAAAAAGCTCAAATCTTATGGATAAAGGAGCTTTTGTCTCCATAGATTCCTTCCAGGTCCTGTTTCTGAAATATTGAAGTCTGACACGCGGTGTCCGCGAGATTGCCTATATTAGGAAGCTTTTGAAATTCAATAACGAGAAAATATGATATTGTTCTTTTCGAGCTTCTCCTTAATCTGCAAAAAAGTTTATTTGAATATTTCCCATCTCGTTTTGCATTGTTTCGTGGAAGGTCATGCATATTCATTTAATCTCTGGGAGTTTATTTGATTAAAAATATGATAAACCATGTTCAGTAAATTATAAAGAGGGTAATTTATTTAAGGGGAACTCAAGGACGATATGAAACAGCGAAAAGCTCCTTGAGTCCTGACCTAGAGGTTGCGGTATCAAATTTTAGCGGTGGGAAAATTTGGCTAATGATTTTCGTGGGTATTCTTACATATGGATTATAAAAGTTAGTTTATTAGCAGGTAGTTGCAGCGTGTCGGCAATTCGAAATGGAAACGTTGTTGTATAAACGAAATAGGCAATTTTCACAAAATCTGTTTACGTACATTTTTTTAATGTGAATAACGCACAAGAGTCACAATTGCTTCCAACCGTCTGGAGCCAGTTAGATTATGGCATCCTCAATTGCGGTATGTTGTACAGATCTCGTCACTAAACATGCCTAAAGCCGCTGAATGATGGTTTTACACTAGGGCGATATTGAGAGTATCTTTCAGTCTGGAACGTAACACAAATATACTATATATTATTTTCATTGAATAAATTGTGAAATAACTTAATACGGAATAACTTAATCGAAAAACGGGTTACTCAAAAAAATAATGCATTATTCAAGAACAATAGATGTTATTTTAGTATTGAAAAATAATTCTAAAAATTAAATTTAAAAAATTATACTAATCTTTATACATTTTTATTTTAAATTATTAAAGATAACTTATGTATGTAATTTTGTACGTATTCTGGCGTTCGTCGTACTAGAATTGGTGAAAGCATCGCGGTAGAATACTAAAATCTCTCATTTAAAAAATTGGAATCTTTCCACAGAAATTTGAAAGACAACCTTAATGATCCCTTTTCTCGTGGAATCGGACACCGGATATTCCAGTCACGTTTCGTCCTCCATCGTACATATCCTCTATCAACCATCCGCGGAACAGATTCCTGGTCCATTCATCTTTATGGACACGTACAGAGGCTGCGTCAGGAAGGTTCTAGGTTCCGCGGCCGTATATCATCCGAGATGAGACTTGAATGTTGCTGAGATATGTATTAGAAGATCGTTGCTTGAGATATGGTGGTGCAGAGGGGGGAATTTCAAATATTACAAGGAAACCTTGAAAGATTAATTCATACCGATAACAGATAAATAAAAAAAAAATTCATATCATTTTCCTCCTTGTTCATCGCTCTTTTGTAAGATAAATAATTAAATAGTATAATAAAAATAAAACATACTATCTAAAGCTGTAAACGCATTTTAATATATTCACAATATTTTGTTTTCTAATGATTTTTAAAATTTTAACGAAAACTGTTCCCTAGATTCGCGGCTTTAGAATAAAATCATATTTTGAGTTATTGATTTTTCCTGTTCGATATATTGTATTGCGTATTGCGCTTATACATTTTATTGAATTACTTTGTATTTAGCGACTCAAGCGACTTTACTAGTGAAATTGCGAGACATTCACATAGATAGTGGTGCTTCATAGCACTACTTTCCTACATTTAGGTAAAACGAGTTTAGACATTGTTGATTTAAGATATCTATCGTTATAAACTACTTCAGAGTTCAAATTAACATTCTTGAAAGTCTTGTAGTACTATGCGACGTAAACCTACGTAGATTAATTTATCTCTATGTTCCTTCGTGTTTCGACATCGTTGAATTCAAACATCAAATCTACGTTTCTGAGAGCTTTGTAGTCCTGATAAACTCAAGCGAACGACTTTACTTGTGATAGATACTACGAGACGTACACGTAGATTGCTCACAGCAGACTTCCGTAGGATGCGCAAGTCCCTCCTCCGGAAGTGCATCTCATTCGCCCGACAGCCAGCGGTACGAAATAGATGGGTTGCGGTGTGCATTGTGCCGGGCCAACCTGCGCTACGGAGTCTGTTTGTAAATAATAGTACTTGCACGGGCAATTACTGACAGCGCAACATATATATTATGGTGAGGCTTCCTGAGGAAGTGAATGGGGGTTGGTTAAATACAGCTTCTCGCGTTGTGAGGAGTTTGCCTGAATAAATAGGAAATGTCAGGTGATCTGCGTATTTCGCAATGATATTACCATTGACGTCCTCCGTGGTCGATGGGTAAGGCTCTCGACTAGCAAGCTGGAGGTCGCGGGTTCAAATCACGGTGGGCACAAACACATTTTATTTGATTAATTTGTGTTATTTCATAAATTACTCATATAAAATAATATGTAGTATATTTGCGGCACGTTCCAGAGTAGATTAAAAACACATAAGGTGAAGAGATTTTTCTATATTTTTACATACATACATACATACATATATACATAGGAAACCTGTCAATTCATTCGTTAAGGACCTGCAATATGGTTTCTAAACTGATTACGAATAATTTGGAGATATTCATAATAAATCAGCAATATTAATTTTTCTACAGAACTTTCTTTGAATATCAAAATAACACCTCTTATTGGAAAACGCTGTATTAGTTATGTTGGCATTTAATGTATATTCAAATTAGATTTATCTTACCAAATAGTGCGAAATTTTGGATGCTTACTAAAAACTATGATCTGAGCATGAATCATTGAAAAAATCAAACCGCTACCTTTGGATTCCTGGTCGAGAGCCTTGCCCTCGACCACGGAGGCCAAAAAGGTTCACATACCGTAAACGTTTAGTTGATCACTGCCATCTGTTGTGGGATATATAGTGCAGCCAAGACCAAGATACCCGGGTAAATATACCAACCATTACTAGCACTGTTGGGCGGTCGTGATACTCTCAGCATCGCCCTGGTAACCGACCACCTTTCAAATTGAAATAGCTTCGGCCGTGTTTGGTGACCAGATCTGAATAGCCAGGTACTTCCCTGCCTTCTTTTTCCCCGTCTCCTCCCTAAAATGTGTTCTCAAGTATTAAGGGCGATCCACCTCGGCGTGTAGCATTCGGAATCATAATCTAAAAAACCAAATTATAGGCTTATAAAAAGATTAATATAGACTGATTATGGTCTTCGAGGCAGATATGGGTAACGCCACCCCGGGAAACATTTATCAGATAACCATAACCCTTGCCATAGGTTACCCCAAGTGGTTCGCTACGTTTGATGGGTGCCCTGGTTAATGGGGTTAAATTGTCTTGGCGGCGGGTGCGTCTACCCACCACGAATCGAGAGAGACTGATTAAGACCGGTCGGTGGTTGAGTTGACATCGCGCTTAGGTCCCACCCAGGCGTAGTGTGTTCAATACCTCGGCTGGCTAAGTCCTCCATCACAACACAAGCAACATTTTCAGCTTACTGTGGTGGTAGTAGGAGATTTTCAAATATTGTAAGATTATTCGTAACCCGGGAATGTTTGTCTTTCTTTAAAAAAAAAAAAAAAGATGGGCTTTTAGACATCTCCAGCCAGACTTTCTCGACCCATCGCCTTGCACCGCAATTTGAGGGATGGACCCCTAGATTCCTACCCATCCCTCATACCTTTTTCATCCCTCATACTTCCTGTCCTTAATTTCCTTTAAAAATATTCTCCACACAGCATCCAGGACATCCAGACACAGGCTCCTAGGAAAATTATTTTATTTAAAGCTTCCTTTGTCTAGATTGTTTAAAAAAAGGTCAATATGTCTTCTAATAGCAGTATTTACTCTGGAAATGGGAGACTGTCAAATAAACGGCTTTTTGCATAAGATTTTACATTTAAGATTTTTTTCTGTTTTCATCTTCCGTACCTATTTTTATTTTGTCTGTTTTTTAAAAATTTCTTTGAAATATTTTTGAATTGCACTACCTTCTGGAATAAATTAGTATTAATATTTGATAAAAGCATCTGCAATGTTTCTGTACGATCAAATTTTCAAAACAAAGACATGTAGGTCTGCGAGCCATCTAGGGCCTCAGGCGTCGTCGCTCCGAAGACCTCGTTAAACCCTGCGTGGAATGAATGGAGCGGGCTTTCGTTGACCACATGTTCGGTGGTCTGCACCGCGCCGCATTCACACATCGCCCACTCTTTAAGGCCCCACATGTGCATCACGTGGGCACAACGGCTCTAGGAGCACCTTACCCTTTTGATGGAGGGCCAGAATTTCGGAGACAATGAGAACCCAGGCTGTCTCTCGGTAAGGCTTGATCAAAATAAGATTAGATGTAAAATATATATAAGTCTAGCAACATTATATATATAGGTGTAGCAATATTATAACATCGTCCCGCTATTACTATCACCCCGATTAGCGACCATTGTGCATAATCGCAACAGTGTTGCTAGAAATAGTGAATAACTACATCTCAAAAGCCAGACACTTAAAATCTTTACTTCATATTTTTCTCTCACACCTTCCTTATAAACTATATTCTCCTCGATCGGGAATGCAATAGTTCTAATAGATCCAGGGTTTAAGCGTTTCTGACATTGAATTTTGGTATTAAAAAATTGTTTTAAAATCATAATCTTCATTACCTTAAGCAGAGATTAAACTAAATCGGTTTTATTCGTAGTAATAGTATTTAAATTTAATACCATTTTTTTTCGTTTTTATGAAAACAGATTTCCACCGTGAAATCCAGGTGGAATTAAAAAAAATCAAAATATGAAAATCATTAATGCAGGGTAATTTAATGATACATCGCCAGTGAATTATTCATAAAGATTAATTGATTCGACAGTCCCACTTTGCCAGTTTTGCTGGGACAAATAATTCAGAATTCTGTAACCATCAATAGTGAAAGAAATATAGAAGTTGTGTTGCATGGCTTTATTTAAGCTTTATTTTACTGCCCAAGAATTATTTGATTTCTTATAAATTTTATTTTATTTATCGAATGATTTTTTAAATTAAAAAAAATGTTTATGATGTGCAGAGATGTGCAAAATGGGTATCCAAAACCATTTGAAATGCAAAATGGAAATGGGTCAAAACTTTTCCATTTGAAAATGCAAAATGCAAAATGGGTTTTAGAAAAGCATTTCAAATGCAAAATGCAAAATACCTATTTTCAAAATGCATTGAAAATGCAAAATGGTTTCTCAGGTCAAACAATTAAAATAATTATAGAATTAAAAAAAAAAATTGTCATTTAATATTGGACATCAATGTAGAACAAACATATTACATGATAGTAAATCCAAAAACACCACGACTACAGATTATTAAACTAATGTTGCCAACGTAAAAACATAGAAACTGCTATCTAACATTTAATATTACAGAGTCATGGCCCCATGTTCAGTACCTATTTGAATCAGTATTTTTTGTAATGGTATCACTCAATTGCCAGGGCTCCTACCAGGGAGCAACTTGACAAATGTAAATTATCTCTCATAGCGAGGTTGAGGACCGACTGATATTTGGGGCTTATGAAAAAAAGATGAGTGGAGATAGTAGGAAGAATGTTGCAAAAAGCATTTAAAATGGAAAATGCATTGAGAAAAGCATTTAAAATGCAAAATGCAAAATGGTTTTTAGAAAAGCATTTAAAATGCAAAATGGAAAATACCCATTTTGCATTTTGCATTTCCATTTGAAATGGATTTATTTGAAATAAAGCACATCTCTGATGATGTGTGTATGTAATGCTGTTGATTTAATTCTGAATAAAATATATGAATCGTTGTTACACAAAACATCAAGTCAAAGTATTCTACATACATTAATTAAACTCAAATAAGTGTAATTTAAAACATTAAAATTACTTGAATATTATTTATGTATTGCAATTATAGGTAGTCCAATATTTAATACATAAAATAACATTCCTAAGTACGTTAAGGCTGGCCGCATACATACGTTTTCCGTATTCGATTTCCGAATTCGTTTTCCGTATTCGGAATTCCGTGAGACTAGCGCAAACGTTCGTTTTTCTTCATTCGGAATGTATAAACGTCAGAATCAGTGTTGCCAACAAGGGCGATATATCGCCATTTAGGCTACTCAGAGCGAGAATCGGCGCCGAAAAAATCTAATGTCCCGAAATTCTCTAGCCACCCCCCCCCCCCCATAATTTATTTTTCTGGGGACAAATTTTATATTTTCTTGAAATTCTCTAGCCACCCTCCTCATGAATTTTTTTTATTTTCAGGGGACAAAGTTTATTTTTTTGAAATACTCTAGTCACCCCCCCCCCCCACGAAATTTTTATTTTCACGTAAAAACATCAATTTTAAACATGTCCCACCTAACAGCAAATTCGGCTACTTTACGCTACCTTATGTATGAGAAACGGCGATATTAGGTCAAGATCCGTTGGCAACACTGAATTACTGAACGTAAATTTCCAAACGTTTGCGTCGGCACAAACAAAGTGTATACGAGAGCTGCGTTCCACATGACGTCATTAGGTTTTTTCCATTCGGTTTCTCCGAACGCGCCGGCTCGCATTCGGAACGTGCGTAAGGAATTTGTTCCGTTCGGAACTAAAACGAACGTGTGCGGCAGTTAATGTATTTTCTACTGATTCCGTGCATTCGGATGTCCGAATACGGAAAACGAATTCGGAAATCGAATACGGAAAACGTATGTATGCAGCCAGCCTTACCGACTCAACAGATTCTGCATTGACCATCGACATTTTTTTACGTTATTTTACAGACAGCTTAGTCGTAAATAATAAAATTAGATAGACTTTAAAATTAGATAAGATTTTTAACAAAAACTGTGCTATACAAGTTATCTAATTATTATTTAGAAACTATCTTTTGACGCATGTCACAAAATAGTATAACTGCCCTCATGACTTTTAATACTTACATGTACTCGTACATCAAATTTGTAATCTTCTCGGTAATGTATTGATGCATTTTATGGAGTACCTACATGAGTAAATAAATGAATATATCAATCTATTGTTTTTAAATTAACATTTATCATTAACAAAATAGGTAAATTTAATTATAAGTATCTAAATTTATTTATTTATTTTAATATCAACGATATAAAATATACCATATACAATAAATTATAAACAGTGACATCAGAAAATATAGAATTAACAGAAACTCTAGATGTATATAAAAAGTTAGAGATACAAGTACATGCAAAACTTATAAGTAGACTAGGTTAGATTAGTATTGATTGAAGTATATAATAGTATGGATACATGATATAATATATTACAATAGCTAAAATGTATGTATGTATTTTCAGGTTTTGGTTGTAAGTAGGTAAGTGCCAATCAAGCTGTTGGTTCACCGTATTGACTATTATTATTGACTCATGTTTCCTCAGTTGCTCCAGGCAGTTCATTTTATATACATATTTATTTGACTTTTTACGTAAGTATGAGTAGACTTACATTTCATTACAAAATCACCAGTAATTATGTTATCGTGGACAATATTTGTGTAGGTAAACACTTGAGATTTTTTTTAAAAAGTCAAGATTTTTCAGATTTCTGACGACCACCGTGGAACCAATTAAAATAGGGAGGCATTTTTAAATAAAATCAATGTTAGCAATATAATGTTATATAACATGAGACGATGAAAAGAGTTCAAATAAAACTCCCCTTTCGCTAATAAAAGCTGGAGGCAAAAGTCATTGATGTACGGAGCACTGAAGACATTTGGCGAATTTGCAGGGGAAGATAAATTAGAAGAATATTTTTTATAATATTCATTACATTTTATGCAAGGAAGCTTTTGAATGTGAAGTAATTTAAATTTAAATTACGAAAATATGTTATTAATTTATACATTTAAAAGAATTCATATGTACATATGTATAAAGTTTTTACTATGACCTGTGTAGGTGTACCTATGTAACAAACATTATTATGAATTGTTTACTCAACGTAACCATATTTCTTTAGTTCAAGAATTGGGCCATAAAATGTTTTTGCTTCAGATTGACCAAGATTCGAAGGCGATCGTAATAATAGAAAAAGAGATGAGAATGATATTCTATTAGTATTAATCGTAGACATGAGAATGCACATATAGATGTATTAATGTGAATAAAATAAGGCATTTATGGAATAAGGGCGTCCTCCCACCTTTTGCTACCCCTGTAGCAACAAACTAGGTTGTAATTATTTAATTAAATTGACAAATTCGTTCAGCATTCTCTCCTTGTATATACTCCATGACCACACAGCATGAAATATTCAGGCCACCTTGTTAGTGGCTTACTACCGCAGTCCTTTGTATTCTCCCATAAAATATTCAATACTCCACATCTAGTTTTATATCGCGCCGCTGCGTCAAGCTGCTGATCGTACACGAAACACAATACACAACGCATAGCATTATTATTATTTGCTAAGTTAACTCTTTTTTCCACACATGACCTGTGTCTGCTTTCTGTGTTTGCCCGAGGAACATCTCTGAGGAATACACAGAGCTTATTCTAAACCAATACTGAATTATATATCAATTTTAGCAAACATGTATCGGTGCTTACTCACGCTGCCCATTTTATTTGTTTTTCAATGTCCCTTGCCACGCATGGACAGCATTTGGTTGTAAATTTCGCCGAACTTTACATTGTAAAGCATTAAAGTGTGTGACATAATCCTTTATGAACCTTCTTTCAGGCTCAGACTCTGAAACTTCAATGAATTAATTAATTATGAATATGGACCAAATTCATTTTTAGAAAACGAATTTAATAAAATATATTATGATAAAACTATACTAACAGACCGAACGATTAGTCATAATAGACTCGATATAGTTTTACATGACAAAATTAAAAAAATAACTTATATCATTGATGTCGCTATTCCAAACTCCTGTAATATTCAAAAATCTGTTAGTGAAAAAATAAGAAAATATACAGATTTAGGAAATGAGATAAAAAGAATTTGGCATTCTCAGACTATAAAAATATTACCATTTGTTATTTCGGCTACTGGCATTATACCTAGCTCTCTCATTCAAAATTTAGGCGTATTAGATCTATCAAAGAAATTATATATCAAAATGCAAAAATCAGTCATTTGAAATATTTTTTAAATATTTATGTTGAGGGATCAGTAGGATTTATAGGCCTTGTTAGGAGCTCTACCGAGCCGAACCCTCTGATATGAAAATATCTGGAGTCGGTGAATTATTTTCCGATTTGATCTCTGGTGAGTTGACGTGTTGTTCTTGTATCGTTTTGTATTTATTTTGCTTATATAATTCACTCGCATAATTTTGATTTACTAGATGATCATTTATCGAAAAGTGTTTGGAAGGGTTTAGTTTTTCCTATGGGGAAGACTTAACCCGGACATAAAATCGGAAGAAAAATAATTGGATGACTTATATTTCTCACTGTTTGTCTATCAGTGAGAAATAGTTAGGATTCAGGCGAATTCTCAAGTTATTGTTTCACAAAATTATCTTTTAATTACTGTCTGTATCTGTTTTTTCTCCTTAAATAAATAAATAAATAAATATATGGCGCCGTTTTTGTGCAAAATCACCTCAAGGGTGCTGTACAAATTTGTAATACATTTCTACAGTGATCTATGTTATTACTAACTATTTACGGAGATAATATACAGTACAATACTAGTAGCATTTAATAGCGATCTTTGTTTTGCAGCAATTTTGAAAATAAAATAATATGCCATGTTGTGGTTTTGTTTCAATTATGTGTAAAAATACAAAATCGTGAAATTATTTATAAATATAAAGCAAGCAAGATTGACTCATCCGTGCTGTATCCATTTTATTAAATTTAATTTATTCATTACTTTTCTCCTACGTACAGTTTGCATGATAAGTACCAGCTATACAAAAAATGCAATAATCAGTAATTGTGTGTGTTAGTAGTGGTGTTTTATAAAAACTTTTACGTTTTTTTTTGACATTCAAACCTCCTAAACTACTTAAGCAGTTCATTTTTCTTAAGTTTGATGTAATTACATGGTACATTTTCAAATGGTATTATGAATAGTAATGATGATGATATCTAAACAATTATTAATCAAGGGTTAAATTAACAGAATAGTGTAAGTATAAATAGCAGTATAGCATTATAAGTACAAATGAACAGTCACGTCAATAGTTTCCAAGATTTAAGTAGGTACAGGAATTACAAAATTATAAGTCGTGATGTGAATTGTAATTATCAATACAAGGGATTCAGTAGGGTATCAATATACAGGGTTTTCCATAAGAGATGTTATTTTGATATCCAATCGTAAAAGATCAATGGTTTCGTTGTTTGTGTGGCACGTAGCGCCATCTTGTTGAAAGTAAACGTTGTTCAAATCAATACCATCCAATTCCGGCCATAAAAAATCATTAATTATCTCTCGATAGCGATCCATTCACCGTAACTGTTGCTCCAGCCTCATTTTTGAAAAAGTAAGGTACAATGACTCCGTCGGACCATAAACCGCACCAAACAGTCACACGTTGAGGATAGCGAGGCTTTTCAACAATAAGTCTTGGGTTTTCCGAGCCCTAAATGTGACAATTTTGCTTGTGGACGAAGCCACCGAGGTGGAAATGGGCCTCATCACTCAAGATGATTTGCATTTGATTCACTCAAGTGAATTTTAATAATTTCAATGCGTTGTTGAAGCGTTTATCGTTCCATTTTTATTAATAACGTAGTTTCTACTTTTCAAATGTAAAAAAATGACAGCTTCAAAAGTAACATCTACTGAAATAGCGGGCTATTCAAAATAACACCTCTTATTGGAAAACCCTGTATATTATCTTCAGTAGTATAAATGGTATTATTTTTAATTGTCTTCGGTAAGTTTATTAAATATTTTGGGTACAATATAGTTTAGGGTTCTTTCACCGTACTTATTGCTACATTTCAGAACCAGGAATTATTCATTTTGAGTGAATCTTGTATAATATTTATGATAAACTCTTTCCCTATACAATCAGAAAATATAACATGTTGAATTACAATATTATATAATAACTAGCTGACGTGTACCCGGTATTGATCGGGGCTGTGAAGCATTTGGAGTAAAGTTTTGAGGTTGTGAATTCTATGATAAACATTGACTTTTCTCTACTTTCTACAAATATAATAAGCATTTATTATATACATAAACCTTTCGGAGAAAATTCTCTGAATGATGGTGAAAATCCTATCGAAATTTGTTGCTTAGCTTAGAAGAACTATGCGCACAAACAGACAGACGTGGATAGCAACTTTATTTTATACTGTTTAGAGATATTCATCAGGTAAATCATTCAGAGACTTGTGTATTAAGGGGGTATTTGCAAAAACCGAAATAATATTTCGGGGCGGAGAGGAATGAAGTATGTTGGAACGCGGAACACGCGGCGACGTGCTGTGGTCAACTCAGTTCGAACAGAGCACCGATGAAATCCACTAGATGGTACCCATGAGTAAGGTTTGAACATGAAACGCTTAATAATGAGCGTCTTTCAAATAAAGTTTATTAAGTTGAGTATGCATTTTTTAGGTAAATTTCAATAGAAGAATTACAGAAGGAGCTCATGATTTTATGAGATTTAGATGAGATTATCAGATTTCTATCAAACTTGTTTGATAAATTATCGATACTATCAACTACACTGCTAGACGGTAATCAGTACCTTATGACTCGTAACCGACGTGTTCTTCATTGACAGATGTCAAAACAATACGGTATTTATTTTCATAATATCTGATCATAATTATATCTGAATATATTGGCAAGATAAATAAAATATCGGTGATTTTCAATATTTATTATTATTTTTTGCAAAAAAGTTACATAAAACAAATAATTATGTAATGTAAAAAGCATAAGATTCAATTTTTTATATAAAGGTCATCATTTATTATTTTATCAGTTAGGAATAGTAAAAATAATTTACATAATAATTTACTAGATGTCATTACAAAACAAATCAATAATATAATCGTTCCCAATCAGCACGGCTTTATTACAGATAGAAACACTTTAAGTAACTTAATCATTTATGAAAATTATGTAACTGATTCCCTTATCCACAAGCATCGGGTGGATTCGATATACACTGATTTTTCCAAAGCTTTTGATATAGTTAGGAGACATATTCTTGTGTATAAACTAAGTCTTTTGGGCATTAAAGGAACCTTATTGATCTGGATCAACAGTTATCTTAGTAAAAGAAAGCTTTGTGTTAAAATAAATTCTGTAGAATCTTACATCTTCGAATCCATATGTGAAGTTCCCCAAGGATCTCACCTCGGACCAACTCTGTTTTAATTATTTATAAATGACATTGTTGGTGTATTTAAAGATGTACAAGTTCTGCTCTTCGCTGATGATTTGAAAATATACAGAATGATACGTACTATAGAAGATTGCCATATTTTGCAATCTAATTTGGATAAATTGTAAATTGTATCATTGGCGTGTGATCAACTAATTATTTCTTAATATTCAAAAGTGCCAAGTTATTCGTTTTCGTAAAATCCAAAGTCATGTTACTTATGAATACTCTTTAAATAATGTACTATTGACATCAGTCGCTCAGATCAGCGACTTGGGGGTTATATTTGATGAAAAGTTAACATTTACTCTCCATGTAAATGATATGTAGCGTCGAGAAAAATCTACATTAAATAATTAATAATAAACCGCTCGACCTACTCCCGAATCATGTACCTGCATTCCAATTCGCCTCGTAAACAAGAGCAACCTACGTACTTCAAGTACCTACCTGCCTATCGATGACAATAATACTGCAGCCCGTCCCGGATACTACGAGAACTCGCCAGAAGGTTTGAGCCTACGGCCTAGGCATAATTGCCACGCCGTCGAAAGTTCGCGAATGATCCAGATCGAGCGAGTGTCTTCGATTTAGTTGCCATCCATCTACCTACTGCTACCGTCGGCCGTCTAGTATAAATAGGCCCGACGCAGCGAGCATATTGTCAATAGTGTGATTGTAAAATCAGCTGACAATTTATCAATAAACGCTATACTGAGTGAGAGATCTTTTCATTTATACACCACGATAACTACAGATATAATAATGTTTGGTTTCATATGCAGAACAGCGAGTGGTTTCAAGTCACTTGAATGTTTGAAAACATTGCACACTTCTTTAGTAAGAGCCAAGTAGAGTATAATTCGCCTTTTTGATCCCCATTGTATAAAACGCTTTCTGACAATATAGAAAGGGTACAGCACATATTTTTAAGATTTATTAACTTTAAACTGAATATTCCAATTCAATTCCAATTCAATTCCATATTAACTATGTCCTTTTGATGAAACAACTTAACAATAACGCTGTCAGATAAGCGGATCATCTCTGAACTTGTAATATTAAATAAAATTATTAATAATTGCATTGACAACCTTGAAATTCTCGCCAAAATAAAATTTTACGTACCGACCAGAAATTTGAGGCAAAGTGCTACCGTTTTCTTTGCCAATTTTAAAACCAACTATGAAGCTCATACACCTATAAATATACTACATCATTTTGGCAATATATTTGGGAATATTTTATACATGTTTAAAGATACCGTATTAGTTATAAAACGATATATTTTTAATCACTTTACTTAGATGTATGAATTCACGACTCCGTAGTGAATACACTTTTATTTTTATATTTCTGTCTTTCTTGATACATATTTTGCTTTCCATAATCCACACTATTAATTTTAATTTACTTCATCATAAAACATTATTTATTGTACACTATGTACCTAACACAACTGTATTACTTGTTACCTATTTTTGTAAAAGCCCATTAGGGCGTAATCATTTTTGGGAAATCGACAGTTTACATTTAATCAGTTTGTACATAAGTATTATGTGGTAAAATAAAACCAATTATGGATTTCCTCCCTGTGACTTTAACTGGGACAGCATAATATGGAATAAGTTATTTAAATTTGTTAGAAAGAAATATGAATTAAACAATTATATAAAACAAAAGATTATATAAAATGAAAAATTTACAAAACAATTCATTTACAGCCATGGAGAGAGGTGGTAGATATAAATCAAATAACAATTGAGACATAAACATTATTCACAAAACATCAGAGAAATATTCTTTTATGGACCTCTTGTATTTGGTAAGTTCGCCACTGAAAATATCAACCTTAGATAATACGCTATTGTAATTATTGCATAGTCTGTTCAGGCAAGAATTCTTCTTAGAGTTTGTTTTGCTTTGATCAACCCTGAACAGGACACAAGAGCGTGTTGAATGCGCAGGTACATTGAATGGAATCTTGTTTAGCAACTCTGGGCATTGAATATTATTGTTAACTACTTTATACAGGAATAGTGCATCCTTATGATGCCTCCGTACACTCAAGTATGAAGCTGCCTCTGCATAATTATTAAATCTTACAAATGACTTGTAACAATAACATTAATATAAAAAAAACTAAAAAAAATATTCAATCAACTAGCATTTTGTCGAAATCTAAACGACGCTTTCCTAATTGACGTTCTTTACATACTATTGCGTCTAAGATATATGAAGGATCACGAACATTCATAGACCTTGTGACTCGAGGATCGATAAGCTCGGGAAGAATGCAATTTGTAGATGATGAACGTACCTACATGTTAAAAGTAACGACGCGCTCTCTCAAACTAATCATTTGATACGTTTATGTATATATATATTTATGTATATTTATATATATTTTGTGTATATATTGTTTATATGCGTGAGGATGCGTCATATGGGTGTATGTATACATGTGTTGTTATATGTATATGGGTATGTCTGCTGCTATATACACATGTGTGCTTGCATGCACACATATTAAAAATTATATATATAATTATGTACATTTTTACAATCTAATCTAATTTACTTCTCTTTCCTTTCTAATTTCTATCTTCTACTTTTTATTACAATTTTTCCAAAATTTGAACTTCATCTATAGTTACTTATTTCATATGTTTACACTAGATTTCATATTTCATACAAGGTAATTACACTCAATTGGTCACCATGAAACAGGCAGCCGCCTAGTATGGTGATTCATTATATCTACTTTATGTAAATTTCAAAATAATGTAACATGTATTAAATAAATAAATAAAAAATCCGAGATGTTGAAACATATCAAAAAAGTTTAAGTATCGTGTTAATCAAAAGCGATTTTATTAGTGACAGTGTTATCCACTAACTCCATTTTGATCTTGCCTAGTTAATCCAAAAAGTTTATAACCTGTGTTTTTTTTTCAAACTAACTACCACACCTATAAATTGACGGCATAATCTGGGTTATAAATTTGAGAATGTTGTCCATTTATTTGGGGATTCCGTATCAGTAATGAAACGAACTCTTCACAAACTCTTGAATTATTGAAATATAAGAGAATACCACTCCTTAATAAAAAACTCATTTTATTTTATCATAATTTATTAGATAAATTATTGTTACAAATAATATAACTATACAGTTAATAGCGAATTAGAAATTTATGCAAAAGCACAGTAGTGCGTGAATAAATAAAACTAGGAATACGATTCTAGTGAAGGGGCACTCTCTAATATTCTGTGCCGCTGGTTGTCAGCCAGCTGGCCAAGTGTTGCATAAAACGAGATTTATAGTAAAAAAGTCAACTTGGGCTAGAAATGATACATAATAACATAACGACTAACCTTTAGTGTGATCTCTTTTCTTATGTGCCTACACATGTGCGTATTTATTTTTTGTAAAATGAAACGTGCTCTCACGTCGAACTCACCTCGGTTACTGAAGATAAATAACTTGCGTTGTGATTTATATAATGCGGTGATACAGTGAACAATATCTTAGTATTAAAAAACTGTTTTTATTTATTTAAGCATTGTTTTAATGCTTTTCAAAATAATTTTATTTTCTCATTGTTTAGACGACATTGACGTGGTGATAATGTTTTTATTTAAAATTCTTCTGTATTTAGAATTAAAGGATATAATCGAACTTAAAGCTATTTTTAGAGGTTCTGTAAATATTTTTTTACGCAATTGTTTTAAACATTTTAAAGCGTTTTTTTTTCTCATTGTTTAGAAGAATAAATTATCTGTTCAAAACATAATATTATTTTCTTATAAACAATGTGGAAATTTGCTAAAAACTGCGTCAAAAACCGCAATTATGCTGCGCTTGCGGTAACATCCCCTTAATTAAATGTTACTTCTGTGTGTATTGGTATATTTATGGATTAACATTTTTCTAATGTGTGAATGTTACGTATATTAATAAGATGTTGTACTGAAGTGTTCGCATGTTTTAGGTAAACTGTTATTATGTAGTTGATGTATTATTCAAGATGAAAAATGAAGGGAAAACACAGGTTGATGTTCGATTTTCGATGGTTGATTTTCCTCCAAAGTCTCCATCGCTGTAACTAAACCTACCGAATCCGGTCTACGCCCACCGCTTATCGAATATCTAAAGCGTTTGATAAAACTCATGTTAATTTGGAACAAAGTCAGCCATTACGAACTATTAAAATATATATTATTTTTAAGCAATAATTATAAAATTTTAAAAATATTCCGATAAAAATAATATTATAATATTACAAATTTTAGAAGCACATAAAAAATGTACCATGGGCGTGTTTCGTGATCCAAAGTCTGGCAATTTGGGACTTAAATTTCCAATGCAAAACTGTTTTTCATCATCATTTTAAAATTAAAATGGGATGACGATCTGCGATGTCTGAAAAATATAAGAGAGACAGAGCGCATGCGAAATGGGCTAGAACCAAAAAGTATTAAGTCAGTGGCGACATTGGTTTCCATCTAAATCTATATGGAAGGTATTTCTATTCAGAGTATTATTTATTCAGTGAATAGAACGGACTCAAAAATTTGGGGTTTTGGTAAATCAATTACTCAATAAATCTCTAGTACCGTAGATTTTAACAACCGCTTCAGTTATTGCGTATTTGAAATAGACTTTAGTCTAAATAAATGTGGATTGATTGGCAAAAAATTTCATAGGACAGTGCAAATATTAGCCGATATATTTGAACTACGAATTGAATGTTTAAATGTAATGTGGCAAGTGGCAATATGTATTTAGATACTAGTAGAATAATTCTTGATACACACTGTTAGATAATGCGTTTCCACGGAATCGAACCGCGTGTTAGATAAAGAGTTTCTACGGAATCGAACCGCGTATAGAAATGTATTATATCTTCAAGAATACCTGGCTAGCTCGAGCAGGTACCGTGTTTTCAGTTCGTTGGTATTAAGAGAGAACATACGCCTTCTAGAAGTGGGTAGAACAAAGGGTATCTTGGAAATAAAACACTATTATTGTGGTTCCTTTAAATGCCTTCAAAAAGACTATATAATTACAGCACAGGAATCTACGCGTAGGAAAAGCTTAAATCTCTTTGTGGACGGTTAAAAGAATGAAAAAATGAAGTTAAATTACTGGGAAGAAAGGAGATACAGAAACTAATAGAATAAAGCAGGGAACGATACCGCATGTAGGTTTGTAGACGTCCAGGGGGCAGGCAGTAGAAAAAATGAATCGAAATATACTAGTAATGAATTGACAAACACTGTAGAAAGAATGAATCGAAATGTACTAGTAATTAATTGACAAACACTGTTTTAGCAAGTCTCGAATTCAAAGCGGAGCACGTAACAACCTCTCGCAACCAGCGCGAAAATCCAAAGAGACCGGTCTCCCTTCGTTCGGAGCTGAGGACCCCTTTGCCCCGCCTCCTTCGCTAATAGTCACACCCACTGTAAACGCAACCACGGGGTGGCCATATGAAAGAATTTAAAAATACAAAGTACTTGATTTTAAGAAAATATTACGGGGTTGAATGTTTTAATTTTAAGAAAGTTCATTTCATAACACTTCCCCGAAAACACAATGAAAAAACTGCCGTGGGAATGAAAGTTTTTTGACTCTAAATCGCTCAAGACCCCTTTGACAAAAGCTACAAAAGAAGTCATCCACATAGAGATTCAGCATTAAAAACCTACGCCCAAAAGTTACATATTATTATTTCAAATTATTATTTATATATATACATTTTTTTTTGGTAATACGGTGCACATAATCGTAAGAGCAACAGCAGCAAGTGATGGTGACAATCGTAAGAGCAACAGCAGCAAGTGATGGCATCGGCTCTCAAGTGATGGCATCGGCTCTCTCTGCAAAGGGCCGCAAGCAGTAGCGTAAACTCGTTCGTCATGGCGTAGATGCCTCGATCCCCGGCGGGAACGATTCAAGGAGAAGCGTTAACATGAAAGCGAAACATAAGAAAATATTTAAAAAATGCAAATAAGCAGTGGGCAATGAACCAAAAAAAAAAAAAAAAAATCGCGTTCACATAAGGAGTGAGAAACTAATATTGAATAGTAAATATAGTTGCACAGGGGAGCAGTATACAGGCAGAACTTCCCATTGTATATTGTGACGCACACACATATGTTTATATTTTATACATAAGGCGAAAAACATACTAAAATCATTAATTAGCACTAAATAATCAATATATGCTGAAAAACACACACGAGAATCAATATCCACCTTTTAATGGTACGGATTTGTTTCGGTGCAATCGGCTTCAACGTTTTAGTTTTTTTTTTTTAATCAGCATATCTACCTTTTAATGGTCCAGATAGCTGTTTGAAGAGAAGCTGAAAAGAAATAACACAAAACAAACAGTATATCAGCATATCTACCTTTTAATGGTCCAGATAGCTGTTTGAAGATTAGCTGAAAAGAAATAACACAAAACAAACAATATAAGTCGAAAAAACACACACGAAAATCAATATCCACCTTTTAATGGTACGGATTTGTTTCGGTGCGATCGGCTTCAACGTTTTAGTTTTTTTTTTTAATCAGCATATCTACCTTTTAATGGTCCAGATAGCTGTTTGAAGAGAAGCTGAAAAGAAATAACACAAAACAAACAGTATAAGTTGAAAAACACACACGAAAATCAATATCCACCTTTTAATGGTACGGATTTGTTTCGGTGCAATCGGCTTCAACGTTTTAGTTTTTTTTTTTTTAATCAGCATATCTACCTTTTAATGGTCCAGATAGCTGTTTGAAGATAGCACAAAATACGAGTAAAATCAAAATCGTCCTCCTTTAGTGACCTACATATCGCCAGAAATCTTGTAAGAATTGCTGACATAGGTATAATACGCGACGTATCTTTCAAATACTTAGTGCTGTGGACCTTATTTATTTGTGTGGAAAATCATTGCATCCATACAAAAAAAACCTCCCAAAATGAACAACACAAGAACAAGAAAACAAATTAAAAATATTTTGTCGCAAGTCATTGCACTTTGAAGTTTTCGGATACAATGGATTATAATTGGTTAGAATTTATTACATAATAATATATATACCGATATGGGCGCCATCTTGTTTATGGCTAACAAGCAACCATAGGATCGAAGTCACAAATAATTATTTTATAATTTTTTCAGTTTTTTAATAAAGTTGGTGAAGTTTGCACCAAATTAATAGCAAGTAGGAGCTGGGTACGAATCAGACACAATGTGAATGTCGTCCTGCGTGTAGGAATGTTCAAAGATAGTGTCGTGTATTTAGCCGCCTCCGGTTAATTACTCCGGAGTGACTGTAATGTTGGAGTCTGTATACACTGCCTTCGAAGGGGCCCCCTCGAAGACAGTGCCGTGTATTGTGTAGATGTGCATGTTCAATGAGTACTTGTACCTTATTTATCTTTCCTTGCGAATTTTAAAATAGAATATTTTCCCATCCGGGCAGTCAACAAAACTGGCTTTCCAATATTCATCGCATCAACCAGATTTCAAACAGATTTTTCCAAGAATCCAATTGGGGTAGGTTGCCAATTGTTGTTTTTAAATTCCTAAGGGGTCACAGTTAGGGTATAGGAGAATCAGTCTGGTTCTCCGCGGAGCTACCTAATTTAACCATATCTTTTACATGGTATCTACCCAAGATTTTTCCTGACTCATCTGCCAACACATATATGACGTCAGAAACCTTTTTAATCACCTTAGTCTTCACAAAGCGCGGGGCGAGTTTGGTAGAGAAGTAAGCAGCGGAATTTGACTGAGCGAAATTTTTCCTCCAAACCGTATCACCGACGGAATACGTCACGCGTTTTTTTCTAAGATTGTATCTTTCGGAGCTCTTTTGATACGCCAGGAACAAAGCGTCACCGACATCGCCGTAAACGGCGGATAGTTCTTCTAGCCGGTCGGCGTATTCGTTCGTTGTTAGCGTGGTTCTGGGGAATGGAGTTTTATGAAGGCCACCGAGGGGTACCTGCTCATAGCCGTGATCCAAGAAAAACGGCGTGTATCCAGTGGTTAGATTTACGGAATTATTTAAAGCCGCCTGAATTTTATCCAGATGTTTACACCATGTCCGTTGATTTTTCTCTACCACTATGGCCAGGGCCGTGCCAATCGTTTGGTTATACCGTTCCACAACGTTATTCATCGGGGTATAATAGCTGTTGTAAAATATGTCGGGCACTCCGTAACTACTCAAAAAGTTCCTAAATATTCGTGAAATAAATACTTTCCCGTTATCTAATATCACGGTACGAGGCACACCATGCAGTAAAAAAATACGTGTTTCTAAAAGTTTGATTATAACTGTGGCCTTGGCGACTTTTAACGGAAATATCTAACAAAATTTGGTGAACGTATCTACGACACTAAGAATGTGCATATTCCCGGCGAAACTTTTCGGAAAAGGGCCTATCAGATCCACGGATAACACCTGTAGAGGTCTGTCCACACGTTTCTGGGTGCTCATATGTCCCAGAGGGGCGGACGTGCTATGCTTGTATGCTTTGCATATCCCGCACTTAGATATGTATTCGCTCACCTGGCGATACAGTCCCGGCCAAAAGTGTCTTAGGCTAAGCCTTTTATAAGTGCGATATATTCCGGGGTGAATAGCTTTATCAGAATTGTGATTTTCTACTATTAGAGCTTGCCGCTGTTCGGATGGTACAACGAGTTTCCACGAATAATCCTCCCGTACAGAGAGCGCGGCAGGGCAGTGTCGAAATAGCTGCCCTTCGCGGATAGTGTAGTTCGCGTATTTCTGCGGGGATTCTAGGCAGTTGTTATAAGTGCTTAGGTACCAGGTATCGGAGGTAGCCGGTGGCGTGCTGACAGCTGATATTTTTCCGTGTTCTACGCGGGAAAGAACGTCCGGTACCACGTTAAGTGCTCCTCGTCGGTGAACAATATCGAAAGAGTATTGCGAAAGACGTGTGGCCCAGCGGGCCAGTCTCCCAGAAGGGTTATCTAGAGAGTGTAACCATTTTAAGCTCGAGTGGTCCGTTATTATAGTAAATTTTCCGCCTTCTATGTATCCGCGGAAATAACGTACCGACTCCAATACCGCCAAAAGTTCTTTTTCCGTGACACCATAGTTTCGTTCATTTTTATTTAAGCAACGGGAAAAATATGCAACGGGGTGTTCGCCATCGGAAAAATTTTGCGTAAGTACTCCCCCAATGCCTACATTTGAAGCATCTGTGTGTACACAGAAATCAAGATTGAAATCCGGACAGTTTAGCACCGGTGCTGATACTAAAGCGGCTTTGAGAGTTACAAAGGCCCGCTCGGCTTCATCGGACCACTTAAAGTTGCTTATGCCTTTTCTACAACCGGTGAGTTTAGTCAGTGGTTCGGCTATGTCAGAGAAACCTTTTATGAAGCGCCGGTAATATCCAGCCAACCCAATGAATGATTTGATTTGCTTGGAATTTACAGGACGGGGAAAATTCTCTATTGCTTCTACTTTGGCTGGGTCGGTGCGGAGCCCTGCGTTGTCTATGACAAACCCTAAGTAGCAGAGGCGTGACTTACAAAATTCAGATTTTTCGTAATTTATCGTTAACCCGGCCGACTTTAATCGTTCCTGCACCAAGTGGAGAGTGGCTATATGCTTTTCAAAGGTATCGCTCACTATTATAAGGTCGTCCAAGTAGCAAAAAAGTTGCTCGTCTAACTCGGGTCCAAAAAGTTTGTCGGCTAATCTCTGAAGCTCGGCCGGCGCGTTACGCAACCCGAAGGGTAGGCGGGTAAATTCAAACATTCCGCGGTTTGGTATCACGAACGCTGTCTTTTCGCACGAGGCTTTAGCCAACGGTATCTGCCAAAAAGCCTTACTTAAATCTACTGAGGAGATGTACCGCGCATTTCTCAATCGGTCTAAAATGCGGTGAATGAATGGCAGAGGATAAGCGTCAGCCTTGGTCACCGAGTTGAGCTTGCGGCTGTCGAGGCAAAAGCGGGCCGAGCCGTTCTTTTTGGTCACAATCAGAGTAGGGTTCGTCCAGGGGCTACGACTCGGACGCACGACGCCTAGTGCTAACATTTCGTCTAATTCTCGCTCCAATTGCTGCTGCCTGATCGGTGAAAGAGGATAGTACCTTTGTTTGATTGGCGGTCCCGTGGTTTCAATGCTATGTTCGACAAGGTGAGTCAGCCCGAGGCCGCATTTTTCAAAGGAGATATCTTGAAATTTATTCGTGATATTTTGTAAGCTATCGGCCTGCGAGGCAGTAAGATTTTCAACCGGGATAAGGGTTCTGATCTCGTCTATTTTCGGAGGCGATAAAAGAACTCTTCTCGCCGTCGGAGTGATGATCTTCGGGGCCACGTTGAAGGATCTCCAAAAATCGGTACCAAGGATAAATTTAGGTGATAATGACGGTATGACTAAAAAATCTATAGTAGCGGTGTATCCACTGCAGGTGACGGGCAGAGATAACACACCTAACACGGTTTGGTGACTTGCATCAGCCGTGATCACCGGAGACCTATACGGTTTCATTGGTACTCCCATACTAATGAATGACGCGTACGAATTTCCTCCTAGGCAACTAACATTTGCTCCCGAGTCTAATAATCCCGTAAAGGGCACATTATTTATAGTAAACTGCGCGTAAGGGCGACCGTCTACGGCTTCAATGCATTCAATTTCCATAAGATGTGCCGTTTCTTCTAAGAATTTTTGGTCATCTAGCCACTCAATACGTCCACGGCCAGCGTCACCTTGTCGTGGAAGGGGGCTATTTGAGTGGCTGGAAATTAGTTTTTTGAATTCGGTATTCTGGGCGGTGGTCGGGTTACATCTATTCCCGCAGGGAGAAAAGGTGACGGATGGTCGGATATGTTATTACGCTTATTTTCGTAACGGCGGCCACCGCCCGCCCTCATATGTTTATATTGTTCGCGAGTATTGCGAAAACCGCTGTCTGAGCTATTTTTCCCGGGGTCTGCCGGTAGAGCTGCAGGGCTTGATGAAGCCACGCTATTGAGGTAACTATTTCCTCCCGATCTCGCCTCACGGGGCGGGCGCGATGCTTGTTTCTGGTAGCTCTCGAATATCGTGCACGCGGTTTCTAAATCTTCGATAGAGCTACTGCTATGCATGGTCAACATACTAGCGTATTGGGGGAGGAGGCCACGTTTGAGAGTTTCCACCAGCTCCTCTTCCGACATGGGCGATTCTAACATGTGATTTTTATGACGCGTTTCGATAAAAAAATCTCTAGCCGTCTTCCCATGCGCTTGTTTGGATACGTAAACTTCGAGTTTACGTTCCCATTTAGAATTAGGCGGTTCAAATTTGCTGAGAAGGAGCTTTTTAAGTTCGGACCAGGATAAACTCTCTCTCGGTAAGGAGAGAAACCATAGCAGCGCCATTCCCGTTAAAAGTTCGTTGAAACATTTAGCAACTTCCTCAGAATTAACACCCCGGGATATGGTTAATAACTCCACACGGCTTACGAATTCTCTGACATCGGTCGTTCCGTTAAATTTAAGGTTCCATGAAGCAAAATTCGTCACCTTTGTTTCCTTCAGAATATACCTAATCTCTACTGGCCGTTCCCGGACTTCCGTATCAGCGCACGGCATAGGATCAACCTTGTCGTTTGCGGGTTTTATTCGCCGAACGAAAGCTTTGTTAAACTGGCGGGCTTGTTTTTGTAAAGCTGGCAAATCTTTACTCCCGACAATACCACGTTTTCTCAATGCCCTTTTTAGTTGCGGAACGCTTGAAGAATCAACGTGGACGATAATGCCTTCCTTAAAGCGAATTAAGGCGTCCATTTTATTAATTTTATTTAAATTAGCCGACTTGATTTCTTAAAATTACTTGTGTACTATTGAGACAAAACTAAGTAGTGAATAGATTCCAGGTACGCCCTTTCCCTTTCTTATTGTCCGCGGTTTTTCTAGTTATCATAAAAGGCTACCGGCTCAAGACGTATTTCTGGGAAGTAATTATTTTTACCAAAACCCAATTTTGCAATATTAAAATGAACACGACCTATAAAATCTGTTACTAACGTATTTTAGGTTTATCCCAGGTATCACAAAAGGCTACCGGCCCACCTTGGACGTATTTCTGGGAAGTAATTATTTTTCCAAAACCCAATTTAGCAATATTAAAATGAGAAAGAAACCTTTAAAATCTTTTGTCTTTAAATTTTACACGAATATAACCGCACAAGTAGGTACCTGTATTATTACGCTTTGAGTTTATTCTATAACCTAACTTTATATTACTTGAATGAATCCGCAACAAAATATACACAGAAGGGTAGGAAGGAAATTATAAATTGTTAGGAAAACACGCGAAATTTATTTTATTTTTTGAACGCAAACTGTCGCAAGATTTAAGTATTTGTCGAAACTCTTCTTATTTTTTTTTAAAGGACACTATGATTCTATGGCGATGCGTGCCAAACACGCGTGGGCTAAAACGAAACGGCGCAAGCGTTTACAAAATGGTGACTGCCAACCACATGTGGGCTTTAAACACACTGACGCTATGAGTAAAAAAAAATGGCGAAGAATGCAAAACACGTGTCGAATTTAAAAACCAGTTCACGAACGTTTATTAAATGGCGGTTATTACGGAACACACGTGGCCTTTAAAAACACTGACGCTATGAGTAAAAAAAAATGGCGAAGAATGCAAAACACGCGTTGAATTTAAACACTAGTTCACGAACGTTTATATTAAATGGCGGTTATTACGGAAAACACGTGGCCTTTAAACACACTGACGCTATGAGTAAAAAATGGCGAAGAATGCAAAACACGCGTTGACTTTAAACACAGGGGTACCTAGATGTAGGAAAAACAATTATTTACACACATATATGAACATCACGACAACAATAAAAAGTTACAACAGGAAAGCGATTCTCTCAAATAAAGCCACACGTTTCTGGGTCCAGTGTTAGATAATGCGTTTCCACGGAATCGAACCGCGTGTTAGATAAAGAGTTTCTACGGAATCGAACCGCGTATAGAAATGTATTATATCTTCAAGAATACCTGGCTAGCTCGAGCAGGTACCGTGTTTTCAGTTCGTTGGTATTAAGAGAGAACATACGCCTTCTAGAAGTGGGTAGAACAAAGGGTATCTTGGAAATAAAACACTATTATTGTGGTGCCTTTAAATGCCTTCAAAAAGACTATATAATTACAGCACAGGAATCTACGCGTAGGAAAAGCTTAAATCTCTTTGTGGACGGTTAAAAGAATGAAAAAATGAAGTTAAATTACTGGGAAGAAAGGAGATACAGAAACTAATAGAATAAAGCAGGGAACGATACCGCATGTAGGTTTGTAGACGTCCAGGGGGCAGGCAGTAGAAAAAATGAATCGAAATATACTAGTAATGAATTGACAAACACTGTAGAAAGAATGAATCGAAATGTACTAGTAATTAATTGACAAACACTGTTTTAGCAAGTCTCGAATTCAAAGCGGAGCACGTAACAACCTCTCGCAACCAGCGCGAAAATCCAAAGAGACCGGTCTCCCTTCGTTCGGAGCTGAGGACCCCTTTGCCCCGCCTCCTTCGCTAATAGTCACACCCACTGTAAACGCAACCACGGGGTGGCCATATGAAAGAATTTAAAAATACAAAGTACTTGATTTTAAGAAAATATTACGGGGTTGAATGTTTTAATTTTAAGAAAGTTCATTTCATAACAACACATATAATCAAAATTTCATTGTTATGTATCGTGGCTTATTTCCCATTATTTGAACCTATTCTCCGTCGTATAATACTTATCTATTTTCTCGGGCGAAAACCATTGTCCGTTTCGGGCTATACAAAGCGTTGAAACCTGTGGCCGAAGTCGAATCCAATTTACGGTTCGTAAATCCGATCTGGAAAATTGTTTTCTTACCAACGGAGAACTTTTCCACATACACGGTGTTCCACTGACCAGAAAATCCTTAGAAGTGTGATTTATTCTGATAAAAAAACGATGTCGTCAATTTAAAACCTTTTCATAGGAATTGATTATCTGTTTTAGTAGGGGATCATTGATAGGCGCACATCTGATAAGCCCATAACAAACTTCTCTCAGTTTATCTCATGCGTGGGTATAACGCTATCGAAAATGTATAATAAGTCTTAAATTTCACCATTTACCCATTTTTTGGATCTGTAATATCCTGTTAAGGACCACGTAGAGCGCCAGTGTTGAGAATTACGTAGAGCGCTTGTGCCGGCTTTGGCAAAGTCAGTGGTAGAATCATGGGAATCTAATTATTAAGCTCAGGTCAGGTCGGCAAATAATGCCTTTACACGGGGGACATTCAACAATCTAGACTCCACTTCCCTCGTCAAATGAAAATCCTATGGGAATAATGAATGGGTGTATTTACAGTCAACAGGTACATTATATAACATAAAATGGGGACACAGTATACATCCTTAATTATTTCCTGGCAGATTGAATTGAACAATCTCTATCTTGAATTTGCTCTGATTGGCAGACGTGTTTAACAGACATTAAAAGAAGGCACATAATGGGGTAAAGGTTAAGTATTCGCTTATATAGGTTGTTCTGGGAGATGCAGGAGTTGTGAGGCCATGGAGGTGTTACTCGCAGTCATGGTAGAGTAGTAACCAAGGTGGTGATCGTATACACGCGCAAAACGGGCGCGCGCTAGATTCTTATAATGTTTCGGGCACTCCGCTTTTGAACCAAACCACACGTGTTGTTGGGACCAAAGCTAGATTCGGAGTGGCGGTCGGGGGCGGTCAGAGAAACTTTTGGTGTTTGGCGTTGCTTGCGCAGTCGAATGTGCGCGTGATTCTGTCGCTTAGTTCTGTGCTGCCAGGATTTACGTTGAATTTTAGTTTCGCAGGGGTTTTTAAAATGCGTTTGAGAGATCTGCTTCGTGACAATCCTTAATATGTGTGTATGAGCCCACCCATATATGGCACTAGATATTAAGTTAACCTTAGGAGGCGTTTAGCTGTCGAGTATTGTAGAGACCGAGTGTATAATAAATAACGTGGGAACTTCAAAGAAGCCATGAAAACTCATTGATATAACTTCATTGACTATAACATCAAGTGTTTTGTTGAGCCGGAGAAATCCCCGAGATACAACAGGATCTAAAATATAATATGGAACTAACGACATTAACATGAACTGTAAACTTTAGATTATTATTTGTGATTGAACATGAAACCATTTTTATATTCTGTAGATCCAAAATACTACCATGGGCTGACCAGACCATGTAGAAATAATGCCAGGTGACAGGTTATCGAAAAACAAAACTAATTCAGGGCCTAGTGGGAGCCACCCTGAGACAGATTCTATGTGGAAGAGGTGAATTAACAGGGTGAAAATGTATTAGAACAAGAGCTGGCCTAAGAACTGGAGACGAAGATTTAGGACCGATAAAGAACGTTTGTAGATAAGATCAAACCCCATTTGAGATCTGGCTGCGAACTGCGATAATGTTGACCAAGTTCTCATAACCCAACTAAAGAATATACAGGATTTTCCAATAAGAGGTGTTATTTTGATATTCAATAGTAAAAGATCAATGGTTTCGTTGCTTGTGTGGCACATAGCGCCATCTTGTTGAAAGTAAACGTTGTCCAGATTAGTACCATCCAATTCCGGCCATAAAATATTATTAATCATCTCTCGATAGCGCAATCCATTCACCGTAACTGTTGCTCAAGCCTCATTTTCGAAAAAGTAAGGTCCAATGACTCCGCTGGACCATAAAACGCACCAAACAGTCACACGTTGAGAATAGAGAGGCTTTTCAAAAATAACTCTTGGATTTTCAGAGCCCCAAACGCGACTATTTTGCTTGTTGACGAAGCCACCGAGGTGGAAATGGGCCTCATCACTCAAGATGATTTGCATTTGATTCACTCAAGTAAATTTTAATAATTTCAATGCGTTGTCGAAGCGTGTATCGTTCCATTTTTATTAATGATGTAGTTTTTACTTGTCAAATGTAAAAAAGTGACAGCTTCAAAATTAACATCTACCGAAATAGCGGGCTATTCAAAATAACACCTCTTATTGAAAAACCCTGTATTACGATAAAATTTAAAAAAAAATAGCCGTCACGGGACGCTTGGCAGTTGTGAAACATCCAAATTGATTTTAATTGAAGGAAGTGAAAATGTTAGTAAACAAGTCTTTATATTTTTGGATAGTATAATATTAATATTATTGAAGTAGACACAAAAATACAAATTACAAATGAAAAAATCAAAATCATTTAGAATCGATCCATTGCCAATTATAATGAGAACAGAGGAGCCGAGGAGTCAGGAGAAGGGCGTCATCCCGTCTTGCCACGCTTGCTTCGCAATAGTCGATTTTTTCCCCTAGGCGAGCCAAAAGATGTTTCACGTCAAAGTACTGTATGTTTCCACAATATTCCATAGTGACATATTAGTGAAGTAACAGACTTCTGCTTCTGCTTTCGTAATCGCGGAATTTCTGCATACTTTTCAATCCCGCTTCAGCTTCTGCGAAATTTTAACAAAAGTTGAAAGAAAGAGAAAATGGCAAAATTATTTTTCGTTAAATATTACATACTATTTTCAAATTTTGAATTTTACCATTAAAATACACGTAATACACAGAATCCAATGAAAGACTTTCCGTCCACTTTGGACTTCTTATACACTTTAATTAATTACAATTACACTTCCGTTTCCGCATCTCCATGAAATAATATCCGCTTTAGCTTATGCTTCTCTTTGATAGATGGTTTCAGAGACACCTCCAACATCTAAACGTTTCTTGACACGACTTTAGTTACCAAATATGAACAGCCAAGTTCTACAAAACATTCATGTATCCCGATCTCCTCAAATCAAAAATTTCGCCAAATTGAGGATACTGGCTTTTGTGCAACACCACGCACAAAAACGACGAACAAAAAACCCTAATATCTTACGAAACATGTAAAAATTGAAAACCCATAATGCCTTATGGTTACGATTTGTAGATTGTAGGTTTTTACCCTCTCAACATTTTCCACTCCAATAAGCCCTCAATATAATATTAAGGTTATTACATTGCATGTCCTATATCCCGTTATGTGCAATGCAAAATGTGTGGCGTATTGGTTTAAATGGAATTCTTTTCGGTCTTGATATTCAACGGGCGGTCTTTACACTTCTATGAACAAAATTGTAATTGAATATTGTGGAGGTCATTTCCATATTTTGGCGAGCAAATAATAATTGGTTTTTGTGTGGATGTACATATTTTCCATATTGCCTTTGGGTCTCGTCGGATTAAAATGTGGGTATACATACATATAATGCTACGTATACATGCGCGAGCCGAACTGCCGAACTGAACGTCAACTTATGGGAAAAATACGAATCAACCGCAAATGGCGCGAAACGCTGCTTACAGTTGCTTCGTTCCTTTTACGTAATTCGTGACTCAGTTCGCGTTTCGGTTCGCAAATGGATACGTACCATAAGCATAAATTGAAGACAAGTCTTCAATGATTAAACATCACAATGAGGTTTTACTCATTAAGTTATTCCACTATAAAATTATTTTTTCGTTTTAAAGTTTTTGACTTTTACCTTTCGAGGGTGTTCTTGGTCATTGATTCGAAGAACAGAAAAGGGAAAGGTGAATATTGTGTTTAAAATTTTAAGGCTTTAAGGGGAAATATTTTCAACTAATAATTGAACAGTAATTCAAACAAGCACGTTTTAATATCTTTCAACACAAAAATTTGTGGAATTTAAATCTAATTGCATTTTGGTGTATAGATCATGTTCCGCACTATTTACATCCAAAGTGTCAAATCTCCATGTCAAAGCAAATCAAGCACGTCTGCAATTATTGTTCAATTTTGGTTTTATTTTTTATTTTTGATTAAAATATGTGTGAATTTCTTAGTCATAACGTAATAACCAAGTCGGTAATCGTTGTATATGTATAATATGTACCTACCTTGATGAAATTAGAAATAATTTTGATTTAAGAAACAAAAAAAATATATGTGTATTTTTATAAAATATATATTTATATTTTTTGACACTTTTTTGACTTTCTTTCGATTTTACAAAATTCATGTTTATATTTTTATGACACTTTTTTTACTTTCTTTCGATTTTACAAAATTCATGTTTATATTTTTTTGACACTTTTTTGACTTTCTTTCGATTTTACAAAATTCACGTTTATATTTTTATGACACTTTTTGACTTTCTTTCAATTTTACAAAATTCATGTTTATATTTTTATGACACTTTTTTGACTTTCTTTCAATTTTATAAAATATCATACCAGTTTCACATTGTGATAGACACTTGATCCATAAAAAAAGTCTTATTAAAATTAAATTCCACCATAGACATCCAAATTGATAGACTTGCCCTAATATGAAATCTGGTTATCATTTCGACGAGCTGCAGGTAAACCACGTGACTATATTTTTGGCACCTGGAGGGCTCGAGAATGCTTTGAATAAACTATGAAATCAGTTGTACATTGACCACCAAAAAGCGCACATTGAAATAACCAGAAAAGTAAAGTTCACTAAAGTAAGGCAAAGCTTTGCAGCGCTATCCACTGTGGGATTATCTGCGCAGGATTTGAATGTTCGTTTTTAAACGAACCGCCTGGCGTAGCAGCGTTAAATTTGAATGAGGTGGGTAAATCATAGCACATTAATTTTGTACATTTTTTTAAAAGTGCTTAACTAAATAATGTAACAAAATGTTAAAATTTGGAAACAAACCCGATTTTCGTTTTTAAGAGTTTTACGCAGGCAGCAATTTGCGTTCCATTGTAAAGAGGATTAGTAATTCGTAAGCGCATTTTATTTTCGAGGACCGAATGGTGATATTACAATGGGAGTTGCCTGTACGCTGTCTGATTCATCTATTGATAAATCACCGAAAGTGGGACGGTCACACCGCCTCCCGCGCTCCTCGCAAATTCTTTTGTTCCACATTCCCTGATTGGCTCGTCTATTAATTTGAATGTGTATGAATGCCATCCATTATTATTATATTAACAGTTTGATAATGGTCTTTAACGCCGAAACAGCTGCTACATAATTATATTTGATTTAAATTGTACCAACAAAACACAATAACAATAATTAAATCAATTAATTACTGGTCTTAAAACTTTATACAACAAAAATCAACATTTACAACAAAGTTTTATGATGATGAATATATCTAAAAAGTTTTAATAAAACCTTAGCTGACAAAGCTTATTTTCATTTATTGAAAGCTAGATCTGGTATCTACACTAAAAAGTTTAAGCATTCCTTGAAGCCACAATACCAGTTCCAAAAGAAAATATAAACAATTCACCCATCAGCGGCAGCCTTGTACCATTGTTAACCTGGAGGTTTAATTAAAAAGTGGAACGTGTGAAGTAGGGAGCATGGAGTTTGGAGGTAATGAACGCAGAAAATCCATTAACATGACGTCGCAGCAAGTGGCCATCGATCGGAGAATTTAATTCTCTAGCCTTGTGCCGGAACCGGGTTCCATATTCTAGGACAGGGGTTTGATACCTTTTTCGTTAAGTACATTAATATAATAAAAAATATACATAAATATTTATGTATGTATAGACAGGAGCGCTCCTGTAAGGTGTCCATGAGGTGTCACATAAAAAAACACATGAAATCTAATTTTACATTGTGAAATAAACATAAGATAAACCAATTGAGTTCCATTTCTAAAGTATTCAAAAATTACAAAAAATCGAACTCCCTTAAGGCGATGCACTACGTAGTAATTTAAAATCATGTGTTTTTGGTTTGAAAATTTGGTCGCCTAGAAAGTAGAAAGAAATTAAGCCAGGATGTATTCTACTGCGAGTAGAATACATCCTGGCCTTTGAAATAACCGACTATTTTTTAGATTTAAATCTTTTTATAAGCCCAGAAAAAAATAATGTATTAGCCTATGAAAACGGCTTAAAAGTTCATAATCTTCTACTTACGAACCAATTTTCGGTTATGGTGTTATTATATAATGTGGCAAATTATGTTATTTATAAAACGATCGAAAAAAATTTAAATATTTGTGCCTAAAATCCACAAAATCAAATTAAAGGCACTTTTTGGCCATGTTTTTTTCTTGCATAAATCAAAACAGGGGGATGGTGTGAAGCGGAAATTTAAGCCTTATCGCCATCTACGTAAAGTGTGTTATTGATAGCGGCTCGATTCAAAATATTACACGACGTAGTGCATCGCCTTAACGACTACAAGATATTACAAATATAGAACTCATTGTACAAAAAACTGTCAAAAAATCATATTTTAAATATATAATTCTATACCTTCCAACATACAAAACTTTTTCTCTAAACTCTCTAAGAAAAAACATACAGGATTTACGCATCTCAATGCACTTCAAATAAAATAGTTTACTAATTTTTTTTTACTTCTTCCTAAGTGTCTATGACGAAGATATCACAAACAATTATATGTCCCTTAACGAGAGCAATTAAACATATCACTGTCATACATAAATGACGTAAATCTCTGAACAAAAACAAGATGGCTGGAACCGATATCCAATATTCTTACAAAATGTATTGCTTCACTGGCTGAGTCGATTTATTTATTTTTGGTTTCAGTTTAGCGGGTGCTAATAATGAAGAATAATAAAAAAATCCTCCTGAACCAATGGTTTAGAACTTCTGTTATAGGTCGTACCATAACTTTTTTTACGATTTTCCCGAACAATATGAGTCGAATTATCCACTGGATGGACAGTATGCTGTAAGCTACAGCAGAGCAGCAATTTGGGCGGAATGCAATGAATGAGATTCGGGATGTTGGTAGTTTGCGAGAAATACAAGACGAGCTATGTTTTCCATTATCAAAAGCGAAAATGAGTGAGATTCAGGATGTTGGTAGTTTGCGAGAAATACAAGACGAGCTATGTTTTCCATTATCAAAAGCGAAAATGAATGAGATTCAGGATGTTTGTAGTTTGCGAAAAATACAAGACAAGCTATGTTTTCCATTATCAAAAGCGAAAATGAATGAGATGAAGGATGTTTGTAGTTTGCGAGAAATACAAGACAAGCTATGTTTTCCATTATCAAAAGCGAAAATGAATGAGATTCAGGATGTTGGTAGTTTGCGAGAAATACAAGACAAGCTATGTTTTCCATTATCAAAAGCGAAAATGAATGAGATTCAGGATGTTTGTAGTTTGCGAGAAATACAAGACAAGCTATGTTTTCCATTATCAAAAGCGAAAATGAATGAGATTCAGGATGTTTGTAGTTTGCGAGAAATACAAGACAAGCTATGTTTTCCATTATCAAAAGCGAAAATGAATGAGATTCAGGATGTTGGTAGTTTGCGAGAAATACAAGACAAGCTATGTTTTCCATTATCAAAAGCGAAAATGAATGAGATTCAGGATGTTGGTAGTTTGCGAGAAATACAAGACAAGCTATGTTTTCCATTATCAAAAGCGAAAATGAATGAGATTCAGGATGTTTGTAGTTTGCGAGAAATACAAGACAAGCTATGTTTTCCATTATCAAAAGCGAAAATGAATGAGATGAAGGATGTTGGTAGTTTGCGAGAAATACAAGACAAGCTATGTTTTCCATTATCAAAAGCGAAAATGAATGAGATTCAGGATGTTGGTAGTTTGCGAGAAATACAAGACAAGCTATGTTTTCCATTATCAAAAGCGAAAATGAATGAGATTCAGGATGTTTGTAGTTTGCGAGAAATACAAGACAAGCTATGTTTTCCATTATCAAAAGCGAAAATGAATGAGATTCAGGATGTTGGTAGTTTGCGAGAAATATAAGACAAGCTATGTTTTCCGTTATCAAAAGCGAAAATTTCCGCTTATTGACTAAGCGTAGCGAAATCCTTTACTAACTCAACCATTTGGCATTTCATCTGACTGTTAATTTGTTTGTATGTTCTGTTACCGGTTTCGAAAATCTGCTGCATCCACTATGTTATTCAAGAAAACCTTCCGTTGACTAGATGACTAATGATTACCAGGTGGTAAACTTTGCATGAGATTTTCAATATTACGATACCTGAAGAAAGTTCGAAAAAATATTTGTCATTTATAGTGACGTTTTTGTCGACAAATTGTTTGATTCTTTAAATATGAAATTTTATAAAAAACTTACAAAAAAAATTATTTGATTTAAAATTAATTACAAAGATATTTAATAACTTATTTACAAATCTAAAGATTTCAGAGGAAATTTTGTTTTTGTATTATTAAATAAGGGAAAATTAGAAACTAATGGTTTACAGAACTGCTAGTTATGATGGTAACAGGATTAATTTACATATTGTCAGGTACTTCGTAACCTAGGATTATTTGTCAAGAACAATAGAATTATTGATTAAATAAATAGATTGTTAAAATAATGATCAAGACATTTTATCGAAATTAGGATAATAATTATTATCACTTATTATAATCTGCGAAGGAAAATTGAAAGCGAGGTTACAACACGCTACACGCTTGTTAATATACTAACCTAGTAAAGTGTAGCCTTCCAATAGCCTTTAAATCCGAGGTTGGTGGTGCACAAGGCGCAATGCACCCTTTGCATAAGTTTCCACAGGCATTATTTAGAGCGATGCTAATTAATTGCACATTTCCTTTGAACTATTACCAGTAGGAACTAGAGTGATTGACTTCTTCCGTGAATTAAAAAGAAAATTAACTATAATACGGAATACACGAACACGAAACGAGGTCTGCGCAAAAATGCTAAAAATTACCAATAGGGAAAAATCAAGCAAGCTAAAATGATTTGTATGTACGGGGTCATGCTTTGCCCGAGTTGCACAAAATTATTTTAGAAACGCTTTTCCTTATTATAAATGGCAAAAAAGCTCCGATAAACTGGCGTCGTTGGTCCCTTCGGCACCGGGACACAGATGGGAAACACGCCAATCGTGTGCCAATTTTATATAAATGGTTGACTTTTCTTGCACGGGAACCGGTTGCTTCTTTGACTCGTTCTTGTGTTCACCAGCTCGACGAATTGTTTTCTCCCTCCTACAACATGGTTCTCTTCAAAGCTTGGATTCATTCCTTTATTTTATCAAAAAGACTTTACACACAGCACTCCCAAAAAGAGAAAATATATACGTACCTGCATGCAGCACGACAGCTGCACAACACCATTAAAATCCTAGGCCGAAAGCTATTTAACGATTTATGAGAAAAGCTATTGCAAATTTAAAAAAAATGAAGTTAGATGTTTATTCAAAACCAACAGATTGGTTGATATTTTTCCGATGATTTTCTCATATATTCTTTTAGTGTTTCTTTTGCTATTCTGTTTATTTTTTATTTTTTTTAATATTTACTCCACACAGGAGGCCCGGAAGAAAATAATTTCCCTCAGGGCCTATGTCATCTTTGGGGATGCTATGTGGAGGGTCTTTTTGTGGAGAGGAAGGAGTGAACATGGGTCTTGAAGAGTCCCATGTTGTAGGAGGGAGGAAACACAGAGGCCGGCAGTTCGTTCCACAGCCGAGCTGTTGAACTTAAGAACGAATCGTAGAAGCGACCCGTTCTCATGTGACAAGTGTCAACTGTGTACAAATGTTGGGCGCGCGTTTGGCGTGTATCCCGACTACGCACCGGTGCCGAAGGGATCAATGACGCTAGTTCTTCAGAGCATCTTCCATTGTAATACCGATAGAACAAGGACAGCATACCTACCTGACGCCTGTGCTCTAAAGATTGCAGTCCGTTTGTTAAGATTGGGGAATCTATCAAACGGACCGCCCGTTTCTGCACAGAGTCAAGGGTTTTTTTCAGGTATTTTGGGGCTCCAGACCAGAGATGGCTGCCAAATTCGACAGTAGGGCGCACTTGCGATTTGTACAGGGTGAGCAGTTGTGTACTATTAAAGTATCTGCGGGCCCTGTACAGTACGCCCAGCTTCTGAGAGGCCAACTTTACTCTAGCTTCGATGGAGCCCCCGTACCTGAGCTGGTCACTTATAGTTACACCAAGCATATCAATGGAAGGCCTGTTCGGAAGATTGCTTCCGAACTTCTGTTGCTATTTTGTATGTATTTTCACTGATTATAATGATTTATAATTATAATATTTAGTGGAAATTTTTTATAAGTAAAAGTAAATAGACTAGCCATCCAGTTAGTCTCGAGAATATTTCTCTACTAATATAACTTAATTAAAAACTTTATGTCACACAATATTATTGTTAATTTGTACCTTATCTTTATAATTTCCGTAAAAAATAACCCTGTTATCTATTTTCTGTAAAAGTATATTTATATGTAATACCTTTACAAATATGATTCAGATGATACGAAGAGATATTATAGTTCAGTACAACAAGTAGTTCGTAAGACTTGGAGGTGAAGAATGGCCCACAGAGACTCTAATGGACATATATCTCGTGGAACTTCCCTCTGAGAAAACCGCTTCTCGTTTCTCGCTACAAGATGACATGTGTCTCGGGCCTTTGTCTGTACAGTACTGTAAGTACATCAGCGTTTCTCAACGTGAGGCCCCCGCCCCACGGGGGGGCAATTAAAATTTTGGGGGGCAATGAGTAAATCATCAATGTATTATACAAAATACTGATTTCGTAGAGCTGTGGAACTCGGATTTGCTTTTTGTGTCATTTTCAAAATTTGAACTGATTGTGTGAAGAATTCAGGCTAGCGCAAAATAATAATATAATATAACAGAATTTTTTTTTGTAATAGTTATTTTCAATATAGGAACTGATTGTGTCAAGAATTCAGGTAAGCGATTAAGTACCTTCCTATAAATTAGTATTTTTTTTATTTAGCAATTGTCATTATCCTGGTGTATTTTCGCTACTTAAGCGTTCAGCTTCACAAGTCCCACAATTATTATATCGTGTACGTTTTAAAAAATATATAATTTTTTTTTGTGAGACTACTTTCCGAATAAAAAAAAATGTTAATATTTTTATTGGTTTCATCTTGAACCGAGCAAAATTTTCGCCTGCTGCGCTTTCCTCCTTGTCTTTTTTTGTTACGTCTTGAAGTTTATACTTCCATGTTACAGTTCTATTACAGTTTCATGTCTTTGTGAAGATCATTGTTCACATCCCAATTCTTTCAGCGTAAAACATATTTCATTTGGGGATGACTCACTGACTTCAAGAAATCGAAACTAGCGCGTAGCGGATATATATTTATTTGAATCTGTCAAAGCTCCTCTGATATAAATGTCTTTCTTTCACATAAATTTATATCGCCAGTAAAATGTTTTTGACGAAATTCGGGCTCGCCAATATCCAAGCAACTTTTTAGGGCTTAAAATTTAGGAACCACTGGTTTAGACTAAGTGCATTTTTTATTTGAAACAACCATCAATTTTTTCAGATGCTGTTAACTATAAAATTTTGGCAGGAGGGCATGGAGGTTCTTAAAGAGTTGAAGTAGTGCAAGGCACAAATAAAGTTGCGTATTATTATTCTGTACAACCTCCGTAGACCACAAATATCCTTTTTTAGAATTTACGGGAATCTTGGGAGAGCTTTGAATTCTTAAAATTTTTCACAAACTTAATAAAAGCCTTAGACCTGAGGTAATATTTCACTCCAGTTGATTTGTCAGTAGCGTGGAGAATTTAAAATGTTTGGAAAGTTTTGAAAACAAGATATGTAAAACAAGGTTGAGTAATTAAAAGATATTTAAAATATTCATTTTGATGCGAAACATCTCAACAATTCTACTACACGGAGCTTGTACGACTATAAAAATAATCACTTAATCCAGCGTGTTTCATATTATGGCATGATATATTTCAGAAAGTGTTTGATACAATATTTATTGCGAATTCAGATCCACACATTAACGTTTTTTTGTTTGTTGTAAGGAACGAATGGGTTTCTTTTTTTTTACTGCCAGGGGACATTTGGATGTTTGTAATATATTCGAGTGGCGTACCAGAGATGGTGAATATGTGTTTTTATGATGCTTCGTTTGGTACGGCGAGCATTAAACAGGAAATCTCATTGGGAACTTTTAACACCACCCGTCAGGATGGCTCAGTAGATTTTCATAAATAAAAACTATAGAAACCTTAGAATTAGAAGGATCGTGTGCAAACCGTTGATCTAACGAGAAATGAGTCATTGTTTGAACAAGTTGTATGAATAATTAATTTGGCACAGAGTAAACTGGACAATTTCCACCGCTTTCCACGAAAATTTTCCAACAAAACACAACTCAGGTAGATTTAACACGGTTAGCTTTAAACAAACAACCGTTTTCTCGAAAACAGCCCCTACTTAGGTATGACTACTAACGAACCACTGTGATAGTTCTCCGTAAGGGTGGGAAGAGAAGGTGGAACGCCACAATTCTCTTCCATAATTTACACCTTTCAAACATACTCGTCTATTACATCAACACATAAAATTGAAAGAAAGGTACATTACATTATATTTAAAACTAATTGAAGTTCCCGGCATTGCTTGAACTTTACGTTTTGAGTTTTTTTCTAAATCAGATGTAGACAATAATTTTCCTTGTATTTTGAAAATCAAGTGTCTTAAATTTCATCAAAAAGTATTTTTATCATCAAATTCTGCTTTAAGGTGAGGGGATGGGGTGGTTTTTCGAAATCTCCTGTAAACAGTAATTTTTATCTTGTTTTGAAGATCAAGTGTGCAAAATTTCATCAATTTTGGAATAAAACTGCAAAAAAAACAAGTACATATATTTGCACACATTTTTTATATAATGTGATGAAATAAGATTTTTTTGTAATATTATATTAATATTCCTATTTTTGCCCTCATTCAACCGAACCAAAACTAAACGCAGCAATGACTTTTTTCATGAGCACAATTGCACATGATTTTCGGCCGGCTGCAAAAATCAACGTTTTGACCGCTTATATCTTCCGTGCTATTTGGTATTTAAAATAAATCATACTATAGATTTGCAAAATAATGAAATTACTTTGCAGGAAACAACCGCATTCAAATAAAAAAAAAACATTTTGCTTACGTTTCTGGAATTCTGTTTTCTTTTTTTCTGTCAATTCTATGCCTCTCTACTGCTAATCAAGCTTGGTATCATTTTCTATGATAAATTAACATAATGTTCATTTGTCATCTGATAATATTATTACTCCAGCGTCTGGACGGTGTAGGCCCTGTGATTGGTCAAATTCAAATTTTGTTTAAATAAGACTTTAAAGATTAAGACACGATTTCATACTGAAATAGAATCGCCACATGTAATACGATATTTCTTAAAAAATATCGTTTCTGCTCATACAATTTTTGGATAATATCGAAGAAAATATGTCTTAGAAAGTTCATAATCCATTGGATTAATTACATTACAGTGAAAATTATCCACAATTACGTGATTACGTTTGACGTTTGACGAAAAAAGCAGGCGTTAATTCAATATGGCCGATACCCGATACGCATCGTGGCTATAGGTGGCCGACAGAGCGCCCCTCTGGCGGTGAAGAAACGAATCAAATGACTGGCGCGTATATTTAAATATGCAAAATTACTTGAACATCAGCGTTTAATAATAAGATTTCTTCTGGAAGTTTAGTTCAACTTTGCAATGGCATTTTTCATTATTATTTATAATTTTTTTTTGCTTATTAATTACATCTGATTTTATATTGACATGTTTTCTAATTTCTAAAATTTCTAAATTATTTATTTGCGATGCTTTAATCCTGAGTGAAGTATTTTAAGACCTGAATTTTTATCGAAAGTGTGATTCAAAAGATGATTTGCAAACTCATATTCACTATTTCCATTTAGAACCCTGAGATGTTTTTTAGTTCTGACTTCAAAGTTTCTATTGGTTCTACCTTTGTAAAATAAATTACAATCTAGCCCAATTGAGTTTATAAACTCCTGATTTTTTTGTTTGATTTTCGCAATCTTTATTATTACGAATATATTTATTCATTCTGTTATTAGTGTAAAACGCCGGTTGAATAGTACCAGGAATGTTTATATATATAATTTTAGAAGTGTCGTTATCCACAAACAGAATTCTACGCCATTGTTTATTTATATCTTAAGAACTAGGGTAAAAATACCGTTTGAAGATAATATGTTTAATTATTTTATTTAGTATTTCAACTATCAATTTATAAGAATAACCGTTATTAAATGTTATTTGTCTTATGAATATATTGTTTTATGGTTATATGCAAAAAAAAATTTCAGGTCTTAAAATACTTCACACAGGATATACAGCATCACAAATAAATAATTTCGAAATTTTAGAAATAAGAGAACATGTTTATAAAAGTAGATGTAATTAACAAGAATTTTTTTTTATAAACTCTCTTTTAAATATTTTCCCACTTAACTGGTCTTTCATATTGTAATTCCTAATTCTTATAAACCCAGCCTACTCTTACCCCTCCCCCCTCCTTCCACTTCTTTTTTCCAATTGTAATCTATATTTAATTTTTGACTTCGGTGTATACTTCGTTCATGAAACATGTATTGGTTGTATATAATAAAGTGAAGTTAAAAAAGTTATTTGTTTTTTAATAAAATAAAGTTTAATCGGATAACATTATTTTATCTATTTCCATTGTATATCAATGCATACGTACATAATAAAATGTAAACATTATATTTATTTATTAATTGGACAATTTGCATGGCGCCGCTTTTGTGAGATATCACCTCAGGGGCGCTATATTGTAATAATCTACCTTTATATATAGATTTTTACTCTCCTGATGAAGGTGTATATATAATCTAACTTTAAACTTTATTAGATACAGTAACAGTTTTAGTTAAAGAATTACCACCAGTTGGAGTAAAATTCACACCTTTTAATTAAACCGACTGCTAATCACATTGCACCATCCCACCACCCTCCTTTTATCCATAAACACGGGTACAATTAATCAATATGTAATAATGTATTATTTCAGTCAACTTTGTTGTAACTATCTTTAATTGTTGTGACAAACTATACGATATTGATTCAACTTATAGACATTGACGGTTGTAACACATATTTAAGCACTGCAAGTCTCCTATGAGCAAATTATATTAGGTACCATAACAGTTAATATCAGTTGTAGACATGTAGTCAATAATAGTGTTTCATTTGAAATAATCCATCACAAATACGTAAAATTTCATTTATTCAAACAACTGTCATTCTTATTATGCCTAAATTGAGCATGTTATTATTCATTAACTCCTTCCTGTTCCGTGTTTTAACAATATATACTCACCCTCTCTCTGTGAATGACCTAATATCTATCTATTAAATGTAACTGTTGTTAGTATCACTTAAACTGGGCGCAGCCCAACCAAGTGCCGCCCGCAGGGCCTAGCAGCAAAAACCCGCGGAGCGGGTTTTTAACTGCTAGTTATTGTTAATTACAGCTACTCCATACTATCTGGCATGCTGTTTCTCGTATGCCTTCGATTTCTCCGAAGTTTATGATGGCCTTTCAGAGAAGGTACGAGCTAATAGTATTATTTGAAATTGCCTGTTCAATGCATTTCGTTCCCCAGATTATCCCTTTGTCTCACCCGTCCCTTGGCACAGAGATAACGGGATATTTCCGCTTCAGATGGTCCTGTTCCAAACATTTCAGATCTTCCTGAACAAGTTGTCATCTGGACTCCAGTGGCGTGCATTTCTCTATGTAGGCTGTGTTGTTTTTCAAGTTCGGGAGGAATCTTCCATAAAGTATTTGAAAATGACCATTATCGTCTTCCGCAGATTGTTTTGCCTAAATGAATAATGAGCATGCAAATTTCTTATATATTTGTATATAGGATGTTAAGAAACGTACCTGACATACTTTAAACTGTGATTGCTAACTTTTTGAGAAAAAAAAAACACAAAAATGAAATTGGAAAGACAGGGCAGTGAGAACAATACTCAGACGAAATAGATATTCAAAAGTAAATAAAATGTTAAAGGAACTAAATTGGCTAACGGCGAAACAGATGTTGACCTTGAACACGATGATATTTGTACACAAAATAGTAAACAACCTGTTACCCAAATATTTTTCAAATAAAATTGTATACAACAAGGACATACACAGAATAACATTTGGCTGTCATCAGTTGTTTTGTTTTGCTCTATCTAAAATTAATTTTTTACCATTATATTTTGTTTTCTGGCCAAAAAAAAGTGTAGTGTGTTGTGCCTTGAGGTTTCTTCTCCCTTCTGATCTTCCAGGAGTCACTTTTCGCTGCTGATTTCCAGATATTTATAAACTTTTTTACTTCTGTCATTTTTCATACTATTATTGTAGTTGTTTACTGTTGTGAATAATGGAGGAAGATTTCCCTCCTGTACCCCCTACAAAGCCCCCAGATCCCTCTCCGGACCCCCCAGACGGGGAAAATGTAGAAATTTCTGACAGTGATTCTGTCATTTTGACTTCTACCAAAAAAAGGAAATTTACTCCTTCTTCCCCAATAAAACTTGACTCGCCTTCGACTTCACAGTCCCCACCAGCACTTTCTCAACTTCCTCCAACAAACTTTTATTCTCCTCATTCCCGTGGCCCATTCATAGTATACGCCCAAAAAACTGAGCAAGGAAAAACCATCCACCCTCTTGAATTTGGCAAATTCCTATCAAATAGCAAGAATCTTTCAATCAAGCCTGGAGGTGTAAAAGCCGAGGGTCGCTTCCGAATCTCCGTCGAATTCCTCTCAGGGTCAGCTGCCAACAGTTTCATCAAAAATATCTTCATTTCATCTAATTCAAAGTTTAAGGCATATATCCCTACTTTCAATGTCACTCGCATGGGCCTGGTCAGAGGTATCTCGACCGATCTGTCCATCGAAGAAATTCTGTCTTCACTTTCAACCCCCCAACACATTGGCAATCCCATAAAAGCCAGGAGGCTAAATTACAAGGACTCCTCTGAGGGTATAATTTCCTGGAAGCCCTCCCAATCTGTCGTTATCACCTTTGAAGGTCAATCTCTTCCCTCCCATATATATTTATTCTTCAACTCATTACCAGTTGAAATGTATACTTATCCCACCACTCAATGTTTCAATTGCTGCCGTTTTGGTCATACCAAAGCTGCATGCAGATCTCAACCCAGATGTTTTAAATGTGGAGAAAACCACGCAGCTGACCAATGTCCTTCTTCCTCCTCACCTAAATGTTTTAACTGCTCAGGCTCACATACAGCTATCAACACATCTTGCCCAGAACAATCTCGCCAAAAAAATATTAAAATTTCTATGGCCTCTCAGAACTTGTCTTTTCTGCAGGTTTCTAAACTATTCCCGCCTGTCAAAAAATCATTTGCTGAGGCTTTATCCAGCAACTCCTCATCCAACCCTCTTCCCTCCACTACAACAACTTCTTCTCGTTCAACTAAATTCACATACAAAAACGCTATCTCTAAACCGGCTCCTGGATACGATCAGCAACAACACAACTCACTGCTCTTAAATCCCAATGGTTCACCTCTTTCAAATACCACAAATGGGTGTGCAAATAATTATAATCCGTCCTCAATGAACTCTCTTAAACTTTCTGAAAAACTCTCCCAAGACAATTCTTCATTTATCCAAACTCTTATTATGCTTCTAATTGAGCTTATTTCTTCTCAAACTAATCTACCGTCCAACGCTGCTACTATTATTTCCACATTAAAATCATTTATTCAAAATGACTCTTCAGGATGTCAGAATACTTCAGTGGAATAGCCGAAGTGCTATTTCTAACAAATCTGATCTCCTTAACCTATTAAATTCCAACATTATTTCTTTGGCTGCTATCTCGGAGACTTGGTTTACTCCATCCACCCACTTTAATGTGGAAGGGTATTCCTGTCTCCGCGACGACCGCCCGGAAGGTTCGGGCGGCGGTGCTGCCCTTTTTATTAAAAAATCCATATCATTTTCCCCAATAAATAATATCAAACCCCCCAATGCTTACTTCCAAATGGTTGCAGCTAAAATAAAGGACACATCCTTTATTTCAGTCTATCTTCCCCCAACAGCCCACTTCAATAAACAAACTTGGTTGCAAATTGTAAGTCAAATAAGCCCTCCTTTCTTTATATTAGGCGATTTTAATGCCCATTCCCCCGTCTGGGGTTCTGCTTTCTCCGACCGAGATGGTCGAAGTGTGATGGATTTCCTAGATCAATCCAACCTTTTCCTTTTGAATGACGGATCTCCTACTAGGATCTCACGCCCCAGCACAAACCCCAGTGCAGTGGATCTATCGATATGTTCTACTAGTCTGGCTTCTCTCTCCTCGTGGGTGGTGTCCCCCGACCCTTGCTCCAGTGATCATTTCCCGATCACCATTACTTATCAAACTTCTTTCCAATCAGACAAGTCTCATATTTCGACAAAAATTAAAACGAAACACACCAAATGGGATGAATTTAACTCTCATATTGACAAGTTCCTATTAAATTCACCCGCCACCGATATATTTTCCGTCAAAGATGATTATAATAACTTCAAATCAATGCTCATAACTGCAATAAATAAATCAAATCCTCCCCCTAAAACTAAATCTCTCAAAAAACTCCCTCCAACTCCCTGGTGGGATGAGGAATGTTCCAAAGTAGTAAGAATTCGGAAAGCTAAATCTCTTTCCTATCGTTACAATATGACTATGGAGAACTATCTTATATACAAAAATGCTGAATCCAATGCCAAAAGGGTATTGAGGTCAAAAAAAAGATCCGGGTGGTACAACTTCTGCAGTTCAGTATCTCCGAACACTCCAATTTCGGAAGTTTGGTCTATGATCCGAAGATTTAGATCCTCCTCCAGTTCACCATCTCCTCGAGCGTCTCATTCTAAATGGATCGATGAATTTTTGGACAAAATTGCCCCCCCTTCTGTACCTAACTTAGATGAAATAACGCCCATCTATAATACTCCTATGTCTAATCATTGGCTAGACTCTCCATTCACCTTAATTGAGCTAAAAAATTGTTTATCAACAGTCAAGGACTCATCTCCAGGCAGAGATGGTATACCTTACAGCATAATCAAAAATAGTAATGATAATGTTCTAAACCACTTCTTAAGCATCTTAAATAAAATCTTCCAGACTGGTATAATGCCTGATGACTGGAGTTGTCAAATAATCATCCCTATTTTAAAAACAAACAAATCACCAAATTCTGGATCCAACTACAGGCCAATCGCTCTCTCATCCACCCTCAGTAAACTTTATGAAAAATTAATTAAAAACCGATTAGAATTTTTTGTCGAGAGTAAACAGCTTCTCTCTCCATCTCAATTTGGATTTAGGAAAAAAAAATCCACTCAAGATAACCTTGCCATCATCAGTACTGATATTAATTTATCAATTTCTAAACAGGAAGTTTGTCTTGCCGTCTTTATAGATATAGAAGGCGCCTTTGACAATGTTTCCATCCCAATCTTGAAAAAAAAACTTCTAGGCCTTGGCCTTCCCCCCATGTTTGTCCAATCTATTATTAATCTATTTCTAGATAGAAAAATTTTCATTGAACTTCCAGATATTTTTCCTCAAAGTAGGTCTATTTGGAAGGGTTTACCACAAGGCGATGTATTGTCCCCCTTACTGTATAATATATACACATATGATATGCATGTCACTATTCCCCCACAAGTAAAAGTTATTGAGTTCGCAGATGACATAGCTTTCTTCTTATCATCCAAAATCATCCCTCTCGCCGTCAAATATCTTAACGAAGCCATGAATGCCCTTTGCACATGGCTCACGTTAAATGGTCTTGAACTTTCAATCCAAAAGACTCAGTGTGTCACCTTCTCAAACCGCCATAAAAACCCCCCCGTTCAAATTTTATTTAAAAATTCTCCAATCCCCAACGCTTCTGAAGTAAAATTTTTGGGAGTAACATTTGATAGGAAACTTAAATGGTCGTCCCATATTAATAATTTAGTTACTAAATGCGAAAAAAATTTAAATATCATCAGATCATTATCTGGCGTTTGGTGGGGTGCTCACCCTACTTGCATTAAGTTGCTTTACAACGCACTTATTCGAAGCCATCTTGACTATGCCTGCCCACTTTTTAGTACTGCCTCAAAAAATGTACTTGATAAATTAGACAAAATTCAATCTAAATCTTTGCGAATTATAACTGGAGCGATGCAATCGTCACCCATCAATTCCCTTCAGGTAGAATGTTCTGATCCTCCTCTTTATTTAAGGCGTCAACTATTTGCTGACAAATTTGTTCTGAAATGTTTAAATTCTAAATGTCATCAGGTTATCCCCAGCGTCTCGTTGTTCATTGACTCAACCCATTCATCTACAATCAGAGCTTCAACTAAACCTATTCCTGACATCTGTAAAAATTTTAAGTCTCTCTCAGAGCTTCACATCATCCAAAATGATCTACTTCCCTTATACAAATTAAAATATAGTCACGTCACCCTATCCCCAACAATAATAGAAGGGATCGGAATCTTTAAAAGTCATTCCAATCTCCCGGCCCGAACTGTCAATAATATGTTCAATGACATTATTTCATCTAAATGGCCCAACTTTTCTCTTCTATTTACTGATGGATCCAAATCTCCCGATTCTCCTAACTGTGGTATTGGTATTAACGTTTACCACAATAATTCTAATGACAGAATATTTCATTCAATTTCAAATCAATTTTCAATATTTTCAGCCGAGTGTATTGCAATAATAGAATCTCTCAAATATATAATAAAAAATAATTTTGAACATTCCCTCGTTCTCTCTGACTCCCTCAGTTCCCTCCAAAAACTTAAATCAAGTCCTCTTCTTCATCCTGATGATCACTTTGTATGCCTTATTCGAGAGATGATAGCCTCCATTCAAAGCTCTGGTAAAACTGTAACTCTGATTTGGATTCCTGGACATGTTGGTATCATGGGTAATGATATTGCGGATGCCTTGGCAAAACAAGGAGCGTCCAACCCTGTTGTTACCCTCGTAAACCACATTCCCCTATCTGACATTTTTTCCATCATCAAAGATAGATCCCGCAATGTTTGGTCGGAGTATTGGCACATTGCTAGTCAATCCAAGGGAGCCTGCTATGCCTCAATACAAAGGACTATTCCATCAAAACCGTGGTTTCAGCAATTCCCTCATTTTTCCAAAAAAGAAATTTCTTCACTCATTCGAATGAGAATCGGACATTGTTCCGTTCCTTCCCATCTTTTTAAAATTCACGTCCTTGACTCCCCAGATTGTACATTCTGTGGTCTAGAAGTGGGAACTTTAGATCACATATTTTTTGGTTGTCCCTCTCTAAACAAATATCCTCTCTTCTATCAAGCCTTATCTAAAATTGCCTCCCCTCCATTCAACATCTCATCTCTTCTAAGTCTGAACTCGACTCCAATTTTCATTATAATTTTGAAATTTGCCCATTTAAATAAAATTAATATTTAAATTCACCTTTCATTTCTCAATAATTTTAAATGATGGCCAAGAACACCCTTGAAGGGTGAAAGCCAGAAATAATAAGAAAAAAAAAAAAGGACATACACAAACATAAAACAAGGACGTGCAATGAAATCAGGCTACCAAAAAAGGAAAAGGCAAATACTCAAATACTCGGAATAGTATTCTATATAAAGGGATGAAATACTATAATGCGCTGCCGGAAAACATAAAGTCTGCCCCAATTGGAAAGTTCAAGATGTTGTGTAGGGGCCACATCAAACAAGAAAATATATAGTATATTTATATGTAACAAATTAACTAGTAATTTGTAAACTTAAATGTACAAATTACTAAAATAAAATTAATAAATAAAAACATTTTGGTCTCCGATTTTTTTTTTTAACTAATAAAACCAATATTGGTGTTGGAAAGTAACGAGTTTGGGCGGCTACTCGGCAGTGACTAGAGACCACAAGTGGAAGAAAAATTTTTAGTTTTTGTTTTTGAAAAACAAATGAACTCCAAATCTTATAACATCCTGTAAAGTGTTAGTTTTTATTGTTTTTATTTTACAATACGTTTATCTTTGGGTAGGTATCTACAGCTTTTCGGGCTTAATGGAATGCACGCCAATACTAGATGCACATTTCACACCCCGAGTGGTTCGTTACGTTTGGTGATTTAGCAGATATGATGTGAGGTATGTTCAGGATGCCTGTTCACTAACTGCGTGGGTGCCAGATCGGGAGAGGTTGGCTTAAGGAGACCAGTTGGTCTCTCGACCCATCGCCTTGCGCTGCAGTGGGAGCGATATATTCATGTGTCTATCAATCCTGAATACACTGATACCTAGATTCCTACCCAGCCCTCAAACCTTTTAACCTCCTGTTATATCTCTGCTTACTTGCAGATTTCTGTATTGGGAACTCTTTGATTAAGTAAAAGGTTCTTTACAATAATTGCGTTAATTTTACGTTACAAGTCTGATAAGTCTGGATTTAGCTACACTGTTCATTACCCGAGGGTTGGTAATTCTCCGATTCCAGAAGCTTGAAGTCTGACAATGATACCCAAGTTGGGTATCATTGGCGTATCAGTTGGGTATTCAGTGGCGGCTCGTGGCATTTGGGTTACTAGAGTTTTAATATTACAAAAAATGGCTTAATTGATGTTGTTGAAACTGAAAATGATTTTTATTTTTTTTTCGAAAAATTGATTTTTTGTATGAAGATTTTCAGGAATTCCGTGCAGTGCACGGCTATATTGAAATTTCCTGAAAATCTTCATACAAAAAATCGATTTAAAAAAAAAATAAAAAATCGTTTTCAGCTATAACAACATCAGAAATGCCATTTTTTTATAATATTAGCACTCTAGTACACCCAAAAGTCACGAGCCGCCACTGTAAACCCAACAGGCAATTGCTACACTCTAGCGAAATCTGTCGGACTCTGGAGTAAGCTGTCTGACTAGTGCCATCTATCGCTTGAATACCCAACTTTTTACCATACATCACACTTCCCAGAACTTCCTTTCTTGAAAAGACATTCCACACAGCATCCCAAAAGATAACATTATCAACAGGGAAATCATTTTCCTCAGGGCCTCCTGTGTACGGTTAATTTAAAAAAATCTTTCATCCGGCAGACTTTTAGTAAGGAAGACTTTTTGGTGATAGATTTCTGTTATCCTATTTACACATCCTGCCCAGTGGAGAATATACAGCTTTAGAAATCTTTTGGTTGACATCTCTTCAAAAAGTTAACATAACCTGGTTGTACCTTGTCCGCCGAAATCCTTTAAAGCCTTCCTCTCAAAAACATTCAATCTCCTTTCACTTGTGAAGACTCAGCATTCTGTGCCGTAGTGAGTCAAGAGGCTGATAAATGTCTAATGGTGATTGGGTTTGATCCTTTTCGATTTAAAAAATGTCTTTAGAATTTCATTTTTGAACAGAAACTTTTATAATCAGCTGTTTCTTTTTACAAAATGCGATAAATTGCGTATACCAAAAAAGTCAAAACATACTTTACGAGATAAAATGTCTGTTATTTAATTATTACAAAAAATGGCCCGTAAAAAGATGGGACCGTATCTTTATCTGATTTTTCTGTTTCAAATTCTCATTTAAAAATCGCTAATATTGTCTTCAATAAATAAATATTACAATTTGAAGTGTTACAAAATAAATAAAACCACCCTAAACTTACAAAAATAAATAATATATCTGTACCTATATTTTACAAAAACAAATTTAACTAATTATATCAATTCACAACAGTAATATTTACATAATGAAATCTTATTTTGTTGTGGAAAGGACACCACGGTCTGTCAACATAACTAAAAAAACATCATAAACTTTTCAATACTTTGCAAAACAGCACACGGTTATGGAATATAAATAAATATTTTCAAAATTTTCAAACATTTTTTTACCGCGATCTTAGACTTCTCGTTAGATTGGAACTAGAAAATACTAATAATTAAAACACCGTACTAATAAAAGCTCTTTTCAAACTTTGAGAAAAAAAAGTGATTTTTTAAATTTTTTTACTGAGGAAATTTCGTGGTACGAGGGATTAATTTAAATTATATTAAATATTAATTACTTACTTTCAGCTGACAAGATTCTAAATCAATAAAATATGACTTTTGATCTTTTCAGAAAAATTATAGTAAAACCCAGTCTTAAGAAAGGATAAAAGTGATCGTCTTGTTAAGAAAGTCTATGTAATTCAATGTTATTGTCTTCGTTGACATCATCTCTCCCTTTCGTTAATACAATAGCGTATCTCGATTACACCTGTTCCCGGGGCAATAACTTACACAGGGACTTTATTATCAATATTAAATATCTTCACGGAGATATAAATTTCGCTGTGGCAAGGAAATGTGATATAATCCAATAACTTCGTATTATTTTTATTGACTCATAAATATTATTATAAATCATTATTTCCCACACGGGTCGATATAAAAATAATATACCCTTTATTGAAAAAGATCAAATATGGATTATTTAAAAGCTTGTTCCTACGATCACTTTAAAACAATATAATCCACTAATATTATATAAATCCAGAGAAAAATTGATAGGGAAAAATATTTCACACCATAGCTATGAAGCACACGTAAAAAATCCTGTCTTTGCAAGCGTGTCTGTGTTACATTTGCCAAACGAATACACAACCCGTCATAAACATAAATATCATACGAATGTATTCAAATTTGATTTTTTAAACCTTAATAACCGTTTCTTATTTGATACTTAAATCTCATACATACATTCAAATGCTACAAATTCTTTATTCTTTCATTGTTTCATATTAGGCTTTCAGTAGTCGAAGGGCTACTTAAGTTTTTCCTTTATACCAATTTTTTTAAAATTAAATCAGGCGGCGTTTGGCAAACAATGGAAGCGCGAGGCAGCTCAATTATTTTCTATTCCTATTCGCTTTTGAAGTGAACTCGAAGATGCTGAATGTATCTTTCTTATGCATAGAAAATATTATCTCAAAAGTTGTACAAATTAATTGGGGCGACTGAGAAGGCCAAGAAGAATGATAAAAGGTCACAATGTCCCACAAAAGAATATTACTAATACTTATTTTTCGAAAAATTCTCAAGTCTTTGAAATAAATATGGACTCTACTTTTGCCACTTATTTTTTAATAAATGTAATATCAATAGTAATGTATTATATTTGCATGCCTTAAACTACACACTTTTTTGCCCAGCACCATTATACCCACCAAGGAAAACATTTCTTTAATAAATTACCAGAAGATATTAGAAGCATTAATGATACAAAAAAATATTGAACTATATAAAAAAATATTTTAAGAAAATCTATAACAAAAAAACTGATTTCACTTCACTCTATTTGTCCTCAATAATATATATTTTTTCTTCCTTCCAAATACAATAATTTCTATGGATTTTAATTTTGTATTTTTTTTTACTTTGTAACCTAGTAATATAATTTTTTCACAAATGTACACTCCTCTTCCATCCACAAGCAAATGCTTTTAATAGAAGTGAAGTATAAATTAAAACCGTATGACTTGTAAACAGTAAAATAGAAAATTTAATTACAAATCATATCTTAATGTCCAGTGTTTTTAATATTGTGCCCTCGGGGTGTAAAATCGTATCTTCTTCAAGCTAAAACATTCTAACCAAAGTGTCTTTATCTGAAGTGACCTGCAAGGTCATAATTTTTGTATCTGTTTATAAATCATGAAATTATAGAAAGCCAAGAAATGTATAATTAGTCATACAGCGCCCTTGGGGTGACTTTTAGCAAAAATGGCAATATACAAATTATCCAATTATTATTATTGTGGAAAATGTTGAAAGTGATATTTTCGTAGGCACTTATCTTCGAAACGAGAAATCTTGTTGGTTTCCACAGATCCGTAATTGTTATGTATCCTGCTCTCTCGAGGAAATATAAAAATGAATAATTTATGGACAGATCCGTTTCATTGAAATTGTATTTGTTTTTGAATATTTCAGAGAGCTTTTGAAAGTCAATTATATAATCGTACATAAGATATCACTCATATATCCCACCACGTGAAGCTAAAATCGGGCGTCTTCGTAAAGCTTTTCTTTAAGCATTAGGTCACAAGTTCGATTATGTCTGTATTAAATATATAACAAGCTTCAAATGTATCTAATTGTACTGCTGTGTTTAGTCGGATAGATACTAATTATTCCTAAATTTACTCCGCAAATTGCCTTATCATCTCTTGCGTTTACGTACGCAATTGAATTCAAATGATCCAACGTTAAATTATCCAATTAATTAACTGCCAACTAGTTAATATATACATACAGTTGAAACCGTAACTTTACAAGAATTAATAAGTACCAGGGACAGCCCTGAGCCAAATGGCGACTGGCGTGAGTAAAATTTTGGCGCCCCTTGTAAAAAGCAGTAGACGCTTAGGTAGGTGATCGCTGAAATCAATAATATTCGGATGATTTGTATTTTTGTTTAGGTGTTAGGTATTATCAGCGGCATTTGGTGCCCGGAGCGGACTGCTCCAATTGTGCTTCATAGGACCGGCCCTGCAAATACCGGATGGTATTACTAGAGTAATTAATTCCGGCGGCTGTTGACTAGAGATATTTTACAGGGGCTGGTTGCAATTTAAATATGTTGTATTATTCTGATAACTCGTTAAAATATTATAGTAGTTTATCAACAATTACATTTTTACACCACAGAATTATATTTGTGGAGGAAAAAGATAGTGAAGCAGAATGCTTACAAAAGACACATTAATTTAATTTGATACTTTTATGAGAGCAGTATCTATTTTACATAACATAGTGGATTTATAATGCGCGATGTAAAAGAGAAAATAAACTGGGAACATTGTTTTTAAAACTTGAAGAAATCCAGAAATCTTTTTCGTGTTAAATTTTCAACTACTTACTACTTACTTAAATTTCAACTTTAAATTCCGATGACATACTTTAGATAGTAGCATTTCTTGTGAACGTTTTAACGCGTTGATTGTTTGATTTCCCTACATGTTGGTTATGTCGATGTCTCTTGCATAGATTTGACCCCATATAAAATGTTAATAAGGACACAGTAATCGTGGCGATAACAACTTGTTTGTCTAATAAATGGTGTGCGATGTTTACGCGTTGAGCTCGCAAATGATTTATTCATCTCCACCGTCACTCGTTTTGCTTTATTTCACCGTCTCTTCAGTCCTTCCTAAACCGTTTCCCGCCATCCGGATCCGGCCGCCATTTGGATTTACGATATGGCACTTTATACCACCCAGCCCTGCGATAAAGTCAAACCCGCCCCGCGTCACCCCTTCTTACGGGCAAACTTGCCCCGGCGTATGTGGCCCATGTTTCCTCTACTTTCCAGCCCCAATTTGCCTGATTTTCCACACTTCCTACCAGCGGAGACACGCTGCCCACTCTAACCCCCAACAGCCTGCGTTTCACACCCTTAACGATCAACTTTATCCTCTTAACGTCACCAAATCAGGCCGCCTGTAGGCTTAATTTGTAGAGCCAGCATCACGCCTTGCACGGAATACATATGCCCCAGATATCACTTCAAAAGTAAGACGAATTTGTCAGCAGAGCTATTTGGACACGTGCAGAGTTTTCATGCTAAAATGAAAAGAATCACATATTATAATGAAGTCCTCTAATTAATCTCTCGTGTAATAAAGTAGTTGGGGAATAAAATATTAATATGTGAGTTATATCTCTAACCCGCAAAATACGACCGAATTAAATGTTGGGTTTCATTTTATTTGCGGTAAAATGTTCTTGATTTGAGGTTAGTCATTAATTTATACTAATTTGATACATCTTTTTGAGCATTAACATAAAAATTTTGTTTTAATAATGGATTGATGGTTTTATTCGAACGAATTACAAAATGGAATTTTGTGTTTAAGTGTAGATTTCTTTTTTGGTACTAACTAGTTTTTTTACTAGTCAGCTTCAGGCAATTTTAATTCGCCGGTAATGTGTTTTGTAGAATGTATTTACGTTAAATAAAACGTATTTATGTTTATCAGAAAGAAAATAGCGGAAACAAATAAAGTCATCACAAGTTATTGATTGTGTGGTTCAATATATTTTCTCCGATTTTTCTTTGTGATTCTAATCAAGCAATCAAATTTATTTTGACTATACTTTTATTTTTGAACAACACTTATAAAATACAAAATATGCATAGGTATACAGAACAATAAGGCATATTTTCTAAAAAAATCACAGATATATGGATATAAAAGCTGCATATCTCATGAAAATAATATCATTTATTTTCTTTAATAATTTATGCATTCACTTTGTGGCATCATTTTAATTAACTTTAAACCACTATTTTAATAAGCATTATTTAATTTTATTTTTTATTGTTGATACATTTTTTTTTACAATATTTCATATTTCAATTCAGTAATGTTGGCCTCACTGGGTTGGTTACCCGTGCTGAGGCCCCCATTTTATAATTTAAGAATTTATACATTTAAAAAAAAAAGAAAAACAACATTAAAATAAAGATAAATTTAAAATGAAAATAAAAATAAAAAATTAAAATATAATTATAACACTAAAAGAAAATATCAAAAGAGAATGTAAATCGACATTTATAATGATATATGTGTTTGTGCGTGTTGCGTGTTTTATATATTTTTTTGTGTTGCGTGTATATGTTTTATTCTTTTATGTTATAGAATTTTGGTAATATTGTCTTTTTGTTCTTTAATCCATTTTTTTTATTTTGTGTTTGAATTTATTTTTATTTTCCTCAATTTTTGTTTCAAGTGGAAGACTGTTGAATGCTTTAATAGCGTGGTATTTATGGTGTCTTTGTCCAAAGGTAGTGTTTACCGTCGGAGTTTTTATGTTTTCTTTGTACGCTTGTCTGACCGGTCTATTAGTGATATTTTGTGTTTGTTGGGGTTTGTTTTTTTGGTCGAAAATGTAGTTTAGTATTGTTTTAACATATAATTGGCGTATATCAAGTACGTCACAGCTTTTAAATATTTGGTCTGTGTCGGTTAGTTTATGTTTTTTGAGTATTACCTTTAATATCGTTTTCTGTGCGATTTCTATTTGAGCGATAGCTGCGTTTGTTGCTCCTCCCCAAGCAATTATTCCATATTCTATTATTGATTGGCATAGTGCATAATATATTTTTTTCAAATGTTTTATTTTATATATGTTTCTTATGTTTAGGAAAATGTGTATTGTTCTGAGGAGTCTATTTGTGATTTGTTTGATGTGATGTGTCCATCTAAGATTATGGTCAATTACGATTCCTAGATACTTTATTTGTTCTGTTTTTTTCTAGAGGGGGGCAATCGCAGATGTTGGTGTTTATGCATTCGTGTATTTTTATGGTGTTTGTATTGTTTTTTGGCTGTCCTGTGTTAGTTATGCTGTACGTTGTGAATTTTGTTTTCGATATGTTTAGTGTGAGTGTATTTGAGTCTAACCATTTTTTCACTTGCGTGATTCCTAGATTCGCTATGTTATAAACCTTATTCCAATCCTTAGATTTAAATAGTAAAACTGTGTCGTCTGCGTAACTAATTATTTCTCCATCTATTTCCATGCTCCAAAGTTCATTTATGTAAATTATGAAAAGAACGGGCCCTAGTATGCTTCCTTGTGGAACTCCGTGTGTAATCGGCAGTGGTTTGCTAGTATAGTTATTAATTTTGACTTGTTGTGTTCTGTCGCTCATGTAACTTTTTAATAGTTGTAGTTCTTTGTCTTTGATACCCATATTTTCTATTTTTTTTAAAAGTGTTTTGTGGCATATTGAATCAAAGGCTTTAGCCAAATCTAAATATATCGCTATGCATTTAAACCCTTGATCTAAGTTGCTATGTATATAATCTATTGTACTTGCTAAAGCTTCTTTTGTGCTTCTTTTTTCTCTAAATCCATATTGTTTGTCCGAGATTAATTTGTTTTCTTCCAGGTATTTTATTATTTGGTTTTTTAATAGTCTTTCGAAAATCTTTGATAGAGAGTTTAACAAAGTGATTGGTCTATAGTTAGTTATTTCCATTTTATCTCCGGATTTATACATAGGGATTACCAGTCCTTTTTTAAGAGTATTAGGAAAGCAGGCATGTGTTATGCTAAGGTTGATTAGGTGTGTTATAGGTTTTAATATTTCATTTTTTATTATTTTAATGCAATCCGTTGTTATCTCATCTAATCCAGGAGCAATCTGGGTTTTTAATGTATTTATTATTTTGTTAATTTCCATTTCCGAACATGTTTTTAATATAAATCTGTGTTGTGTTGGTTGGGTATCGATGTTTGATCTGTTTGTTTGTGTTAGTGTGTTTGTGCTGTGTTTTTTACGATTCGCTAAAACTTTCCCTATAGTTGCAAAAAAGTTATTTGCGTGGTTTGCCATCATTTCTATATTTGTTTTGGCATCTATTTTTTTCGAGTTACTATTTAGATGTTATATTATCTAACGGGTTTTCCAATAAGAGGTGTTATTTTGATATTCTATCGTAAAAGATCAATGGTTTCGTTGCTTGTGTGGCACGTAACGCCGTCTTGTTGAAAATAAACGCTGTCCAGATCAATACCATCCAATTCCGGCCATAAAAAATCATCATCTCTCGATAGCGCAATCTATTCACCGCAACTGTTGCTCCAGCCTCATTTTCGAAAAAGTAAGGTTCAATGACTCCGCCGGACCATAAACCGCACTAAACAGTCACATTTTGAGAATAGAGAGGCTTTTCAACAATAACTCTTGGGTTTTCCGAGCCCCAAATGCGACAATTTTGCTTGTTGACGAAGCCACCAAGGTGGAAATGGGCCTCATCACTCAAGATGATTTGCATTTGATTCACTGAAGTGAATTTTAATAATTTCAATGCGTTGTTGAAGCGTGTATCGTTCCATTTTTAATAATGGCGTAGTTTCTACTTGTCAAATGTCAAAAAATGACAGCTTCAAAAGTAACGTCTACCGAAATAGCGGGCTATTCAAAATAACCTCTTATTGGAAAACACTGTACATGTTTCAAAACCTTCCACATACAAGTATACTTTGGATCCTGATTTGGAACCAAAAGTTCTTTTATATGGATAAATTTGATTAAAATTGTGATTTAAACAAACTTAGTGAGTAAAACCACAAACTTTAATATTCTTAAAAAATCAAGTGTTTGCCTGCTTCAAATTTTCGTTAAAGAATCGCTAATATTGTCTTCGAAAATTAAAGTTAATTATTTTCATTACATTTACCCAGAAAAATAAGAACGATTTTTTTAAATTAAAGTCTTTAGCAGGCATTACCTGCATCTGAAAATTTACTTCTTGTCATAAATTAGCTGAAGTCCCCGGCATTGGTGGAGCTTAATGCAAAGTTTTTCAAAATCAGATGTACACAGTAAATTTCCTTTTATTTTGATCGTTAAGTAACCTCTTGTTTTGAAGGTCAACTGTGTAAAATTTCATCAATCTCGAAATAAAACTGTAGATTTTTATACAAATCAACGCCACGTCGTCCGCCACGGTCTCCCTTCTTTACATAAATAGATAACTTTATTAAATAACATGCATGTTAATATTACCAACTTCCCTACATGAACTTTACATTTATAAAAAAACCTCGTGGAGAAATAATTTGAGTTCACTCACTTAACAAAATCCACCCTTAAGTATCGTGAACCATTTAATTCATATTTTTTCACCCCTCATTCATACATTATGCATCAAAGGGTATAAACCCCTATTCCCTTTGACTTAAACGACTTCTCGCCGTAACACGTAAATTTATTTCGCTAAAAAACAAGTGCGGCCTTAAAGGCTGTGTTTTTCTCTTTCCTGGAAATATGACTAGGAAGAATTTAATTTATTAGTGTCGTAAAGTTTGGGTCGATAAAGGGGAGCAAAGCACACTTTCTTCTGAACTGATAAGTTATTCAATAGATTCCGCAAACAAGTACATTCTATAAAGCTATGAAGCTTCTAACACTACGTCAAGCTGTCACGGGTTGCTATCTTGATGAGAAAATGATTAATGGAGTCAATGGAGGGTAGTACTTATTAGGGGATGGTTTATACATTTCCTGCCCTTGGGGATTTAAATATGAAGCAATGTACAAGTGCGAGATTGGAAAAATAAAATAAATAATGATAAAATTTTAAAATGTAGGGTACATTCATTCAGGCCAAAAATCGCAACCATTAAGACAAGTTGGTATAATTTATTTTTTCATGCAAGGTAAAAACATTTTTTAACTTACACTGTTACTTGAAAGCATACTACACAACATCACCAAATATGACTTGGTTATAATGATGTCATTCAATGCCTCCTATGTGGAGATAATATTTATAAAAAAAATTACGCATACTAACATAAAACTTAATGTAACTTAGATGACATAGGTATTGGAGAAAATTATTTTTATCAGGGCCTCTAGTGTGAAGTAAATGTAAAAATAAATAATATTTAAAGTGAGGAAGTCAAAAAGTTGCTACAATGAACCATATATAGAAATATTGAAAAAATGTGAAACCGGATTTTAACCAAATAGCTTTGAAATTCGAGTCAATATGACATTGCTGTTTGAAAATCAATAATCCCCTATGTAATTCCATATTCAACCAAACAACATAATTTGGTCATTGACAACTCTGTGATAAGAATTGTTAGCATGCTTATTTAATAATGATTTAGTATTTCATGTGTTATATATTAACTTTTATATCTGTGAGGTCTCTATCAAATATCAACGGTAAGGGCAAATATTATAACAGTACTCCGCGTAAATGTGGGCTAGTTCGAGAAGCAATTGTTTGAATTTGTAAAAGACTAATATAGAAAAAAATACAATAACCAATTCAATAAAGCACCCTTAAGGCGAAGCTTAATGGTAAATCACTATTTTAATAAATCTTTATAACGAATTGGTGTACATTATGAATACCAAAAATATGTTTTAGATAAATTAAAGGTTTTCCTATCGTTTCGCTTGAGTAGAATACAAATAAATAAAAAGTTACTCAATAAAATTATAAACGTAAACTACTAATTTTTTTTTCAAAAGAAACGTATAAACGCGCGAAGGAAACAACTTTAAAATGTACAGTATTATAGCTAAGATTATCTGTGACAGTTTCACTTGATTAACTTTTTTGCTTTCTTATAAAATTATTTACAAAATAAATAAAAACCAGTTTTGTGCTTGAAATCGAACGTTTCTAGACTCCGTTTGTCAAGCGATTTTAATGCCTCTTACCTACAATACAAGGTATACCAAGAATATACACATTTTTGACTTGTAGCTTCCTCTTAAGGTGATTGAATCACTAAATGGTACATGGTGTCCAGAAACTAGGATTACAAGCGGGAAACTGGTTAATCTAAATCACATCTGGAGTCGATTTTGTGGTACAACTGTTCGATTTCAGCTTTTGTTAAATTTGATAATAATCGATTTCTATCAGATGTTTATTATCTTTTCCTGAAGTCCCGTTTTAAATCGACCATTTTGGATCAAGATCGTGGCCGGTTTATTCAATATTGTGATGCTAACCAAACCTAACATAACCTAACCTGCCCGAAACAAGTTTTACAAAATATTTTTCACTAAGGTAGTTGTGTTTCTTTGGACACATTGTATAATTCCTTATTTTAATTAAAAAAGTTACATGTTAAATATATTATGGTGTACAATTAAATAGGTAGGTTTTGAAGTACTTGTGTAAGCAGTAATTTTTATCCTGAAACATAAATTTAATTTTTTTTAAATCTTCTTAGAAAAAATTGAGGAAATTTTTTTACCGAAGATTTTTCCAATTTATTTATGTGTTTCAGGCTAATAATTATTGCTTATAATTATTTGTTATCCTTTGTGCTTTGCATCAAAACCTTGTCTTGTAAAAACATAATTTTACTTTGATAAAATAAATTAAGTACCTACTTATAAATTTGGAAACTATGCTGTTGATTTATTAAAAAAATATTTATGGAAACATTATTTTTTGTAGACGAGGTCTAGAACAGCAACACAACTACTAGTGTACTTTTTGACCGGCAACACAAGTGGTGGGTACTCGTGTACTGACCAGCAACGTGGTTAAAAGACGCAATAATTAGTTCAAATATTATTGTGTTGGAAAAAACCAACTAATGGCATGAAAAAGAATTAACGACTCTAGGGGAACATTTGCTTTATTCATTGCTCAAATGAATTAATTATTCATTACTGCTATAAGAGCATACCTAATAAATTGTATTTATTTTTGTATTGACATGGCTTTTTACATCAGAAATCAGAAAATGCTCTGTAAATATAACGCTCGGCTGGTTTTTTGTAAAACGTTCTGGTAATGAATGAAAACATAACCGATATTAAAAAAAATTGACACATTGAATCCAATTTTCCCGAAAAAACTTATGAGTTATGAATTGGAAAACTAAACACAAGTCTGACGTGTTTTATGGATGTAAGAAGATATTTTATGGATTGTTGAAATTTTTTTGGCATTCATCATGTTCATACATGACGTGTTTTATTACTGACAGAATTTATGAATTATATTATACACTTCACTTCAATCCAATATTTTCATTTATTTTAATTTTATAATATCATAATTTTGTTGATTTTCTCAACTACAATCTTCGGCTCATGCCCGTGTTATGATAGTCGTACATGGTTTATGTAAGAATAACAAAATAATATTTTGTACAAAAAATAATAAAACACAAGGGAAAAGGACATGTTATGGAAAAAAAATTAAAAATATCTATTATTATAGAAACCATATTAGAAATAACATAAAGATTAAACAGATTGATAAAAATATATTTTAAAGAAAATAGAAATAAATAAATATTAAAAGTAAGATTAAAATACATTCAAAATTAAACTAAATTATTTTATATAATTATTTTTTTTCTTTTATCGTGGTACGTACTTATCTAGAAATGTACCTATGTAAGGTCACATTGTCACAATATATCATAACTTAACCAAAAAAATTTTTTTTTAAGTATTTATAATCGGTAGTTAAACATTACAACATCTGTCAAAAGCTTAACCAAAGGGAATACACATTTCAAATTTAGAATTATGAATTAATTAATCGAATATAATAATTTTTGTACCGCATTTATCGCTTCTCTGAATTGTTCACACAATCAGTTCCAATTTTGAATCTGATACCACAGTTCCAAGCGAATCCAAGTTCTGGAGTTAATCAAACCGGACTTTCAGAGACACAACTGAAATTAGAATTTTTAATAAAAATAATTTTGTTATTGGTAGTGGTAAAAAAACCCTTTTGCTTCTAATTTATTTAATGAAAGCTGAAACTAAACAAGTAGAAACGTCGTAATGAGGTTGCCGGGTAAGACAATAACCGCTGTCAGCCATATATTATATCGGTGCCTTCAAAACTAGGTTACGGAAGAGTGAAGTGGGCGGAATAAGTCCCAGGGCGGCAAGAGGGGTTGCGGAGGGGAGAGTGCCTCATGCACCCTGCACGTGCACAATGTTCGAAATATCGGATTAATACCATAACAAATATATGATAACCCATCGATAAACACGATGGAAACGTCGAATCAGTGAAAATATAGTTTGACTTGTAACTATTGAATGATTAATTTGCATGAATGAACTTAAGGCGATGCGCCACTTCGTGTAACATTTGGAATCGGGCCGCTAACAATAACACGCCTTAAGTAGATGGCGATAAGGTTTAAATTCCCGCTTTACAACAGCCGACGGTTTTGATATATGCAAGAATAAAAACATCGCCGATTGGTTTATTGTATATTTCGAACAGACACATATATTTCTATGTTTTACAATCATTTACTGAAGAACTAAATTTGCCACAATAAAAAATAAAACCATAACCGAAAAGGGGTTCGCAAGTAGGAAATTTTGACATTTTTTTTTGGTATATAAAAAATTGGTCGATCGTTCCAAAGGCTAAGAAATGTTCCATTTAATTAAAGCATCTTAAATTTTTCCAAGCGCTCAAAAATTTCCAAAAAAACAAATAATTTCCAAATTGCTAGTTTTACGAGCTGTATACCTCGCGTCCAAAAGCATGTTTCTTAATACGTAAAACCTCAAATTGTAATATTTAATTATTGAAGACAATATTGCCGATTCTTAAATGTCCAAAGTCCTAGGTGTGCCGTATATTTTCTGTTTCTAATAATCGTTTAAGAATCGCTAATATTGTCTTCAAGAATGTAAAATGTCTTATTTTCTATTATTTAATAAATCAAAACCAATTTTTTCTGTAATAAAGAAGGATGGCTAGGTTAGGTAAGGTTTAGTGTGGAGAGATGTAACGATGGCACGAGTTACGTGACGTCTAGTATGAAAAAGAAGGTTCGAGAGAACGAGAGGAAAGTTTTATTAAATGAACGGTTGTCCTGTCTCGTTTTCATCACCATGGAAATATAGTAATTTTAGTAATTTGACTATAATTCCGCCATCCAGTAAAGTCTTAATGAAATATCATTACAATAAATAAAGAACAACGATGTTTCCTGTAATAAATAATAGCATTTAGATTGGGTTGTTTCACATAATTTGAACAATTTATCGAATTTCAAAATTAATATTCATGAAAGTCCTACACAAGTTCTGTCACCATCTAAGTGCATGAACCAACCAGCCGACGATGAAATAATAACAGATCTTGAATTGACCTGTCACAGAACTTGAATGTTATCTTTGAATTTTTTTGAATTGTTTTAATTATGTGAAACAACCCGTACTTAAACTTGCTTTTCCTCTTTCACACCCCTTTCCCAACGAAAAGCAAGCACCCTTTAGGTACAGAATACAAGTGAATTTACACAAATGAAAATCTCCAGAGTCATTGTTGCGTCTGGTATTCTATGCTCATTGACACTACACACCACAATCATACTTGGTGGTAGAGATGTCCCGTTTAGGTGCCTACTTTGTCCCAGTGACTTTGTTGTCGCCGGAACCGTCGATATTATTTGTCTCTTATTTCGGAGGCAATAATCATTCATTTTTATCTACAGTCCTGCCAAAGGTCACCACAAGTTGTTCGCCATGTTTGGTAACCTAGCAGGGGTATCCGGGTTCATGGGGTAAGATTTGTTCAAATCTTAGTAGCGGATAGTGTGTACAACAGCTGCGTGACAACCAGTGTGTGCAACCTTTCCAGCCGAAATCTCTCGATCCATCGCCTTGCACTGCAGAGGGAGGGATGGATTCATATGTCCATCACTCCTGGACACACTGAGCCCCAGATACCTACCCAACCCTAATACCTTTTCCTCCCCAGAACTTCTTGTCCAATTTTTATTTTAAAAGATCCTCTACACCGCATCCCCAAATATCCTAAACGCTGAAGAAAATATTTTTTCTCAGAGTCTCCCTTATTAAAAACGGTTCTTTGTCCTCTATTTTTTTATTTACAGAAATTACGAAAAATTATTTTTTTAGACATCTCTAGCAACCCTGGACTGTAGAAAGAACCGGTTCCACGGTGGTCTATAATAACTGGAACTACAGTGACAGTATCAACCATCCCTACTCGGTGGCCCCGCTGCGGATTCATATTTGTACGAAAGATTAGATGTGGCTCTCTTGTATTGGGCAGGGTGTACTCGTGGAAATTATTTTTGTGTGGGAAGTTAATATGTGGAATTACTGTAACTGTGAATTAATTTTTGTTCACGGGCGAAAGCGTAAATATGTTCATTTATATTGTATGAAACAGTCTGTGCTAAAACGTTGTTTAACATGTTAAATTTAATTTTAATTCGTGTTTCATTCGAGGATTAATCTCAAACGTGGGCTCGCATGGAAATAAAATTGCTTGAACGTACGATTTAACAAAGAACTATTAAATTAAACATGAATGTCTCACCAGAGGCCCAACAGAGGCACAACATACCTCAATTGAGGTATGTGTGAGGCTGAAAGTAGTGGGGAGGGGAGTGAAATGGCGATAAGGGTGGTTTTAAAGAACCTGGTTATTCAGATTTTGTCACCAAAAATTATTACAGCCATTTCAAGCAACATTTTATTTATGAATTCTTTCAGCAGGGCGTTACTGCGAGTTTCTTCTGCTCATTTAGCAGTTGTATCATCCTTACTATGGTTAGTGGACCGCTCGTGTGACAAAAAAATTAAAAAGTGTTGTCATCAACGTGTTAGTTTCCCAAATCAACATTTAAAATTTGCTTTTTTTAAAAAATAGATTTTAGCCAAAATTTCACTTGTTGATGCAACCAAGTACACGATTAAAAAATATGTACAAATATATTTTTAAATTTATTTATTTATAATATGCATGTTTGATGCCAAATGGTTTTTAGAATGGACTGTATGTGAATGAAAAGGACATCATTCGATCCTGTTGCAATCACTAGGAATACGAAAAGAAATGTGTAGGAAGTCTTACCTTATGATGATATTGGTTTCTTTTGAGTCTCGTTAGTTTTATGACAATTCCATGTAACTACAGTTCATAGGTGTACACCTTATACGTTACATCAATGATATGCACTGTTCAAATGGCAAATTAATGATCCGATCAGCGAGATAACATGCACTCTCATCGACGACAAGATTACAAATTAAAAACAAATGATATGTGCGTTAATAACAATTGAATATCACTGACTTGAGTCTTCTTTTTTTCCATTCTTCTATTCTCGTAAGACTTTTAGAAAAGGAGAGGAACAAGCAAAATGACAATTAGAACAGGACATCGAATGTAAAAGGATGTGGAATAATCACAAAACTGTTTCAATATTAAACAATATATGATATTTTATGAGAAATTTACAGAGAAAAGATTCATTAAATCACCTTACTAAACGGCTTCCTGTTTCATGGTGATCAATAAAATAATGTTTGTATGAAGTGTAAATATATTGATTAAATATACGGGGTGTATCGGCACGTACCCGACAAACTTTAACCAGCTATTCCTTAGCATATTTGGAGTAAAAAATCTTATGTGCACTTTGCTGTCCGGTAACGTTTTTTTTTAATAAAAATTTTATTATTCATATTTTCACCACATGTCACCACTGTTTTATCCTTTGACAAAGTTTGAAAACCACCCATCTGGCAAATATTTTATTCGAATTCCGTTGAATAATGCACGTGTGTACCTATATTGGCGCACGTTTACAGTCACAACGAAATAGCACGGCACCATTCGTCTCATTTTTAACTATTATTATTTAGTGTGTGCGAAAGAGCGAAGACGCTTTTTGACATACTTGCTTATAACAGCTGTTTAACACGAAACGCAATGCCAATGACAGTGATGTAGTGTGGAAATTTTAAATTTTTTTGTTTTTAATTGAAAAAAAAATGCTACCGGACAGCAAAGTGCCCATAACATTTTTTACTCCAAATGTGCTAAGGAATAGCTGGTTAAAGTTTGTCGGGTTAGTGCCGATACACCCTGTATAAAGATGCTGAAAATTGGAAAACTTATAATAGAAAATAGAAAAGGGTATGCCTTAGGATTAGTTATATTTGCATACATAATATTTTTTTCTGATCTTTTGGTACACATTATATATGTTTTCCAAAATTAAACAATAATAGTTATTAACATAAAAATAATTATAATTATTAATATTCGTCATTTACCTTCGAGTCTGCCCTTAATTTGGTATACAATCCGGAATACTGTTCAAATAAAACAGTAATTCCCGTATTTACACATATCCTGAACCACCGAGATACAGTAGGCTGTGTAAACTAGTTAAACCATACGATCATATACATTGTACATTCGTAGGGATACAGTGAGGATATTTGAACAGAAAAACTTCCATGTAAAGCCGCGGATACGCATGCCAGAGAAAAGGCATGCTTTTGGCGGTTAGCTGGCATCCTAACTACTCGCGCGCATTTATGTATTTAATGTATGCTAATGTAGTGTAGAGGCTGGAGTATAAATATAGCGGGTGAAGGTCGTACACAATAATAATACGTGATCTTGTAGTGATATTTATTGGGGAGCTACTATTAACAAAATAGGGACAATCCTAGTATGCATCGCCTTTTTATAGCATCTCGCAAATATGCTATCTCGCTTGCACTTACACGCATTCATACAAATACCACAATATCAATATCCACACTCTACATACAGACATGCTAGTTACTCACATGTATAGTTTCGTGCGCGTAGCTGATTACGATGAAGGTCCCAGGAGAAAAAAGAAACGATCAGTAATTTAATTTTTCTAAAGCGGCGAACCTCTATTTCACAAGTACTGGTAGCTGTGATAGTGCATAATGAGTAAAGCATAATTTTAATAAAGAGTCTTTTCATCGCCTCACCGAGCTATTTGATCGCGAAAATATGAACTTTCAAAGAGCAAAAAAACAACGCACGCACGTGTTCACTCTGCTAGCTACTGGCAGATCGCGTTCAGACATGCTGCGCATCCCCCACCACTCTCCCTACCTCAAACTGCTTGCCACTGGCAATGAAAAATAAATAAAAAATGGCTTACAAGCTACTAACATGCGAGTTACTAGAAGCGACACATTACCTATTCCTCTGGCACGCTGACGACCTCTACTGGCATGCTTTTGAGCATGTTACAAGCATTTTTATCTGCAAGTTAAAGTAATTTGTGCTTTTTATTCCTTCTTCAAATGTTAGTTTACTATGTTTATTATGAAAATTACGTATGTCAGAAGAGACCCATTTTGGTCGTATTGAACTAAATATATATAATGATGATTCCCCTGATTAAGACTACCTAAAAAGGTCAGAAATCCTGACAGTGATCAGAGTCAAAAATCGTCACGGCCTTTTATTTTTGTAATGTTAAAAGTGTGCAGAAAGCAACCGATGTTTCAAATTGTAAAGGAATTTTAAAAAAAATTTTCAACGATTAAGTGTTAGGCGGCTCCCACGTGGATCGGTAAGAAATCAACATAAGCCGTGTGCAGTAATAATGCGTGATGACTGTTATATAGCGCTCTGTTTAATTTATAATTAACATTTCTTTTAGTTAAAAAATTGTATTCAAAATAATCATACGAACTTATTAATTAGTCACATTAATAATATTACAAAGAATTCTGAATAAATATAAAATTCCACAACCTCGTCATTTGACTCGCGGTTAAACAGAAATCTGCAATAGCGTGTAACATATTCCGACCCGTGTGCTAGACAATGCAGCATCACACATCTCGCAAAATTACGATTATACGTATTTTTGCTGCATACAGTTTATGACGATTTCTTCGGGCCCATGAGAGAGCCGCCTTAGCTAACACAGATTGGGACAGGAGAAAATTGGTTTTAATATTAATATTATTTTCAAAGATTTTGGATCTACTTCTCCAAAAGCGATGTTCAGAAACACTGTATTTTGGCTCCTTCGTGATTCCCATAGCATGTGTATAGTGTACGTGTAGTTACTTATCTTAGTTTTGACTGCCGTAAATTAGTAGTTTGAATCAGTAAAAATCAATTCTTTACTATAAAAATGTCCAATAAAGCGTGTAAAGAAAATTTCTCACATTTGATCAATTGTTTGATTCCATTAAAAACAAAAAAAAAGATGCTGGACATTCTCAATACGAACAAATTATTTTAAAAATATTTCGCATCAACTTAATGACATGAGGAGACCAATGAGGAGAATCTCTTTTAGTCTCCGAAGAACCAACAAAATGTATTTTAATATACTGATAATTAACGTAATTTGTTCATGCCATCTTCTGACATATCAAAATAGGTTTTTTGAGCTAGGTTTATTTTTTTTTAACTAAACCCAAACTAAGAATTTTTGGTATGGTTTCAGAAAAAATAAAACAAACATAAAAAAATATTTTCATAATGTTAATTTTTATCGAAGTAGGTACCTATTAAAATTATTTTTTGCTTCTCACGCAATTGAACCTCTAAAAAGTGTTTAAAAAAATGTATAAATATTATATAACTATATATTTTTCACCTGAATATTTTCAAAAACAATATCGCCTATTTTAGCCCTCTGACCCAAATGTGTCGACAGATTGAGTGTGCTGAAGTAGATATTTTATTTGATAATTTATATGGATTCAGAAAAAAATTCTGCAATTGTTAAATAATATGTTGCACTGATTATATTATGTATTACTTGCGTCTCTTACTTTTCTGTAATATTTGTATTTCATATATATTTTTAATTTTAAATTTTTATTTTTATTTGTTTTATATTTTAATCATTATTTAGGTATATGAAAATTAATGTGTCTTTGTATGTGTATTTGTATGTTAACTGAGTTTTTATAACTGGATTGTTCTCACGTAAGTAAGATCGTCTGTAAAAACCCAGTATAAATAAATAAATATCAAATGGGAAACAGATTCTCTATAGTTTTTTCGCCTTTAGCTCCAGTATAAATAATACTCGCGGACAAATTCAACAATAATTTACGTACGAAGATATTTGAATTTCTCGTCTCATTAATTTACGGAGATGGTTAAGGGGTGAATTAAACAAACATGCTTTTGCACGATTCATAAACATTATATGTATTATAATACATTATCTTTCTGACAAATATTGAGTAATAAAGCACTTGTGTTTTCTTGTTATTTTCTCGCCTGTATTGGTTTCTCGCTTTTATCGCCTGGATGTATTGATTAATTATTATACCGAAGAGCTTTTTTGGTCGATGCTTCGAACATACATAACTTCCTTATTACAATAATTGAATTATTAGCAATATAGGATACCAAAATATGCTCGTAAATAAAATGTAAGAAGTTAGAAATTCAAATCAATATATTAATTTAAGAGCCAATAATTGAAGTATTTCGATGAATTATTTTGAATACCTATTACTAAGCATAAAATATCTTCCTGCACGGAGAAAAATGAGTATTGCTTATTTATTAAGTATTTCGTATCCAGTTAAAAACGGGATTGCCGACCATTTCCCGATAAAATTTTAGTAAATTCCAAATACATCAGAACTCATGTTTTCATTGATAGTATATGATGACGAAATGCGAAAATATTAGGATTTTTATGAACACGGGTTCCGACTTCTGATAATATATTCGTCTTTTACTAGTTTATCATGAAAAAATAATAGGTTTCCTGACGTTTTGCATTCGTTAAAGGCCTGCAATCCCGCTTTGAACTGATTACCAATAATTTGAAGAGTTTCTTAGTAAATTAGCAATACTTATTTTTCTAATTAAGTTATAAGTTTCGTATCACCATATTAAATTATAAGTATTTCCTTATTAAGTTAAAAGTTTCGTATCACCATATTAAGTCATAAGTATAACCTTATTAAGTTATATGTTTAGTATCACCATATTAAGTTATAAGTATCACCTTATTAATTTTTACGTTTAGTATAACCATATTTAGTTAAAAGTATCATCTTATTAAGTTTTAAGTTTAGTATCACCATATTAAGAGACCCCTAGGTAATATTTCACAAAATATTATATATGTAGTTTACAATTTTGATTGACTTAGAATACAATTACAACCATTATCAGTATAAATCGGAATATTCTTGTTGGTTGAATTACTTCTCACAGTTTTTTCAGTTCAGTCAAGGGAATCTCGTTTGCTTATTCCTCCAATTTCTTCTTGTTATTTTGTAGGAAACTGGATTATTAAACAACATAAAAAAATTATGATGTAATAATAATTTAGGGGAACAGTAATCCAAGTAAAAATTTCTTTTAAACTTATATATAACCCATGCGAAAGAAAAGTATTATGCTAACCTTAATTGTAATTATTACTTAGAAATGTTTTTATAGCCTTCTTATAACTATATTACGTACAGTCAAACACATCTACGATCTAGGTAGAAGCGAGCATCTAAATGACCCAATCCTGATATTATTGTTGCAGTTATAAAGAATTTTCGTTTGATTTAGCTACAGTTGTTTTATATTGAAAGTGATTAGACTCAATAAATCAGGGCTATCTATAATTCTATAAATAAAGTCGAAAACAAGTCTTCTATCTGAGAGTTTTAATAATTTTAATTATTTCATCTCGTGGTTGTAATTTATAGTTTCTATTGGTAGACCGAGTTTATATATTAGAAAATTAGAAAATTAAGCTTGACATATGAATATTACATAGCATCTATTTTAGAAACCATTATCAAATGTTCTATATTAGGTACATTAAGTTTAATATAGAGTACCGTTGTTTCGTTTCCCAGAATATTCGTTTCCCAATTAGTATTCTACAAACATTTCTTCGCATATCAAAGAGAATCATTAGGAATTATGTTTCAGACATTTGTGAAAATTCCACCCGAATATTTCCAGGGAACGGCGACCCTATCAAATTCAACTTTGGGTGGAGTAAGCCTCTTAATTATTGCTACATACATTTTATATGATATTTTGCCGAAGTAAATTTAATGATTTATTTTTATTTGTTATCACAAAAAAGCTGTCGAAGGATGCGATGCTCAAAGAAAAAAAACGAAAGGCGATCAAATATACTACTGAATTTTGGTGACCGGATAACTCATCAAAATTACAATTCAACACACCTATAAAAAGTGATATAAAGTTATGAAAAGTGATGAAACAAAAACTAGGCTTACATATGTCAATATTTAACCAAATTTTTGTTTCATCACTTTTAATGACTTTATATCACCTTTTAAAGGTGTGTTGAATTATCATTTTGATGAGTTATCAGGTAACCCTGAATTTTAATGTAATTTAACTGCTACTAACCTAATACGCAATAACACTTTATCTAAAACATGCGGACACCTCAGCACAGTTCTCCTGGTGAGGTTTTCACAAAGCATTACTAATTACATTAGTTTCTGACAATATTATGAACATGTTGTATAAAGGCGATGCCATACGTAGTAATGCAAAATCATGTGTTTTTGGTTTGAAAAATTTGGTCGACTAGAAATGTTTCAGATGCTTTAATTAAATACTGCGAGTATTTTTTAGATAAGCCTTTTTATAAGCCCAGAAAAAAATAATGAATAAAGCCTATGAAAACTGCTTTAAAGTTCGAAATCTCCTACTTACGAACCTATTTTCGGTTATGATTTTATTGTTCAATGTGGCAAATTAAGTTATTTATAAAATGATCGGAAAAAATTAAATATTTATGCCTGAACATCCACAAAATAAAATAAAAGGCACTTTTTGGCCATGTTTTTTTCTTGCATAAATCAAAACAGGCGGATGGTGTTAAGCGGGAATTTAAACCTTATCGCCATCTACGTAAGGGTTGTTATTGATAGCGGATTATAGATTAAAATATTACACGACGTAGTACATCGCCTTAATTGTACCCACAGAATAAAGAATAACATAAGAAGTGTCTTGTGGGCGTGTTTCGTGATCCAAATATTTTCACATTTTGGGCCTATATTTCCGTAAAATATTGTGTTTTCGAAATCCAAATGGGTTGGAGATCTACTATTTTGGGCGAGAGTGAGATAGAACGCTGGGCGGTTGGGCTAAATGGAATATTTCTTTTCATTCAAATTCGTGTAGAAGGCACTTTTACGTTGTATTAGAAATGGGAAACTTTCCTAGTTGGACAGGCAAAGCTTCCTAATTTGTAATTTGTACTTTCTTTTGTTAAATCTTTAAATAAATAAACATCATCTATTTACCTATAAACTGTACGTACGAGTACAGAAATAAATAAAATAAACTGTAAACAGAAAGAAAATAGGGACACAATGGATAAGAACATTTTATTGTATAAACACTTTGTATCAGTTAGATATTAATGAGAAGTAAGGATTTAAGTTTCCAGAAATGAAAAATAATACATTTTAGTAGCTATTTCGTTAAAAAACACGGATAATTTATATACCAACCTTAAAACTTTTAAATCAATAACAATGGTCACCAAGTGAAGAATCAACATTAAATTTAACGAAATAGCTATTTTAATACATTATTTTCCTTATCCAGAAACAGAAATACTTACGTCTCATTATTATTTAACTAATACACAGTACTTTTTAAAGTGCGTATTGGGTGGTCTATTTCAGCATATCTCTCGCCATACGCTGAAATAGGCCAAGCCACTAAAATATTGCGCGCTTATAGCGTGGTCTGTCACAGAAAAAAATCGCAAAGTAAGCTCCGAAAATTATTAAAAACAGGTATTGTTGTATTATTTTATATGTTGTAGGTATGGAAAAAATCAAAGTGTATCTTTACATTTAAAGATAGCATTTATCGAAAGATCTTTGCTATATTTCAACGAGACGTGTTTTAATAAATATTTTCACCATTTTCGCTCAATTATTACGGTTTTTTTAACATTAACGCGCTCCCTCTAACATTCGTATTTACATATCTCCCTTCCAAACCATTTTTGAATGCTTACTACGGTACTTTGCTTAACAAGATTAAGAAAATGACCTTTGATAGTACGGACACGTGGGGCGAATGATCGCAAATATGAAGAAAATATTTTATTCTTTAGTGAATGATTGAAGACGGAAACATCATCGAAAAAATCATTTGCCCTCTTTGTCTAATTGTGAATAAGCGATAAGGAGATATTTTGAAAATAAATCAAATACTGAATTCTGGTTGTGTCGGGAAAACATAAGAATAGTTATATACGATATACGAATGTTATAGTGGCAAGGAGATTTGTATGGCGATCCGTCTTCAATGTTTACCCAGCGTTTTATTTTATGTGTCTTCTAAGATAGTGTTTATTTTTAAAAGTGTGCCTTTATATTGTCGAATACTAATACTAATTTTTCTTTTCTTTCAGGTACGAACAAATCACTTTTATTTACCTAATTCTTTACCCCGGGAAACGTAATTCAACATGTCAATTTGGTAAGAACAACAAATTATAATTTTTTATGTTACTCAATTCCAAATAGTATAAAAACTATATGCAACAAACATGGAATAAAGAACTCCTAAGCCTTCCATATAGATTAGAATGGAAACCAATGTCACCACTGACTGAGTGCATTTTGGTTCTAGACCATTTAGCAAGCTCTGTGTCTCTCTTACACTTGCCTGACATTGTATATCCCATTAATGCAAAGAATGGACAGGATTCTGGATCACAATGTACCAACATACTTTAAGCTTTCGTATATCTTCACATGGATTTAGTGCATTAGGAAATAGCGCCTGACCACAAGGCTTCTCCATACTAAAGCAATGAGAGAACCCTTGAAAGCCTGATTCATAACTGACAGTCGTGACAAGAGTATATTTTCGTAATTTTTTCATGTGAATTTAGTACACCGGGTAACAACGCCTACGAAAACACGGCCCAAGATGCCTTATTGAATCTACCAGTTATTGCAGTCGTAAAGGTGAATTGATAAATTTCCAACGCACCCCCACCCCCTTGGTGTTTTATTGCGGCTCCGGGGTATAAAAGCCACTTCTGAGAATTTAACGCGCTCAGTCGTGATATACGTTTACTCCAGTGATGACACTAATAGCGCAATAACAAGGGAACTGCCCGTAACGTACTATTTATATAAGATCAAAGATGAAATTGTTTGAGGACGTTGTATTGTACTCAAATAAAACTTTTTTTAGTGTGATCGCAAGCCTCATGAGCCCGGACACAGAGGAAAGTGTATTTTATCGTTTCCCTTGAAAAGAATTCTAATAAAAAATATATATATTTATTCAAAAATACATATAAATTAGTGAAAAATCTATTCATTCAAACGAAATGTACGAACGCATAAATGAAACAACTTAAAAAAAAAACAATATTATGGCTAGGATTATCTGTGACAGTTTTTCTTTATTATCTTTTTTGCTTTATTAAAAATTGTTTACAAAATAAATAAAAACCACTTTTGCGCAAAAAATCGATCGTTTCTTGACTCCATTTGCCAAGCGATTTTAATGCCTTTTTTTGTTTTTTTTGTTTTTGGGGTATTATGCCGTGTTGCGCTAACTCCTTCTTTAGCCAACGTTTCGGACAGCATTGCAGTGTCCATCATCAGGGCAGATGTCTTATTTGAGGTTGTGTTAAAATGTGAGCTTAAGTATGAGGTTGTGATACCGTGTTGCCAGCTCCAACCCTCTGAGCTAACATTAACGTATCATTTTTTATTTAAAGTGGTTTTCTTCGTTTAGCTCTGGTGTATCCGTCAATTACCGGATACCAAGAACTATTAAGCTTAGCTCCATCGTCTCTATTAATGTTTACGGGATTTTTACCTATTATTGTGACGAAATGAGGCATACCAATAATATACACATTTTTGGCTTATAGCTTCCTCTTAAAAGAAATACATTGGCTAACAGTGAAAGAGTCGCTGACCTTGAAAGCGATAATATTTATGCATAAAATAATTAACAACCTTTTACCGAAATACTTTTCAAAGAAAATTATATACAACAAGGACATACGCAGACATAACACAAGAACGTGCAATTAAATTAGAATACCAAAAAAAGGACAAAGCTAATACACATAATATTTTACTGTACAAAGAAATGAAATTTTATAATGAGCCGCCGGAAAAGTCTGCACCAATTGAAAGATTGTAAGAGACATATTGATGAAAACAAAATGTGGAATTACACTATAACGCTGTCCAAAACGTTTGCTAAATAAGGGGGTTGGGCATCGGGGCATAATACCCAGAAATATATCAAATGTGTAAACTCTGTGCCTTGGATTTGAGCTTTAAAATATAATTAATAATATCAAAGTTTTGGATGATCACTTAAAGGCGTTTCCAAATGATTCGTAGATTTATCTACCTTGCAACATTGATGCGAGACAGAATTGAAAACTATTTACTGACCGACGTCGTTTCGTAACCACTAAACTTGTCCAGTTATTTAAAAAAAAATAATAGTATAGTAAACGAAATTTGCTTTTTTCGTTTGAAATATTCAATAAACGTCTAAACGCACTATATTAGGCATCCTAGCAGTACAAATTCCCTCACGCTGCAGAAATCACAAGCTGTCCGTAATAACATCAATCCACTGCATCCTCTTCTATAATTCAGTAAAAGTAAACAGTGATACGATTATACAGGATTCGCCATTATGCCAGGGACTACAGCCATAACCCAGTCCCTAGTTCCGCAGACATTGACGAGTCAGGTGTAGGATCCTTGCATATTCATGATGTCAGCAGGTCAAAATAGCGACATGCTTACTGGAGCCGAACTGGTTCGTTCAATCTGCTAACAGACAAACTGGCAATCCTTATCAAAAATGACAAATTAATTTCATGTTCATCAAATTAATCGCGATGCTAAAATTTTGATTTTTAGTTGCCTAATAAACCAATATTGTTACAAAGCTCAAATTGAATTTCTTGGTATTAACTTCTTGATATTCTCTATAAGACTTCTGGTTTCTAGCTCAAGAAATCAAATCTTCGACCTAAAATGAAGTATGCAAAATGAAATCAGTAAGCAGGAAAATAAGAAGATTTGGTCAAAAAATTTTAAGATTCTTTCAAATTGGCCATTAAAACACAAACTATGCCTATAAACATATAAATTGGACACCAAGTTCTGGATCACCTCCAAGACAGATCAAAGATTAAGATTTTTTCTTAAACCTCCTTCTGTGTTTGGTATTACCAATGGCACGATGTTGATTCTCTTTTTATTATTTTTACTATAATATTGTGATTTAAACTATGTCGGCTCTCAATCCAGCAATACCTAGAAAGACAGGCACGGTTCATTATTCAATGATATAATTAAAATGACGTGTTGACTCAACTATATGTTTCTGTATTACCTACCCAACCTGTTACCCAATTATCTGTCCCTGTCTGACAGTGTGGAGTACCTACATCAGTGACATTTTCAATAATTTATTTATACATCGTCAGTCTGTTAAGAAAAACTACGCAGTGTACACGTTGAGTATTCCCTCAGTGCGTTTAATTCGAATCTATTACGGAAGCTTGTACAGTTATGACCATGTAGTGTTCTTCAAGACCATAATATTGATTGAAAAGACCAAGGGTAAATCATAATCCTTTCCAATTATATACAGTCCACCATAAAACTACAAAATCTCATCTGGATAAAAAAATCTCATATTTTTCAGTCCTCATAATATGATAAAGTTATTGCACTTTTCTCATTTTAGAGCTAGCACTATTTCAAAATGTCTCAAAAATTAATAATAAATAATCTGTTTTCATATAAAGCGTAAAATCTTTAAAACGCTTTTAGACTGTAATTTTGTTTTTATATATTATGTACCCCTATTTGCTAAGTGTCAGTACTGGAATTATTCGTCGTTATTGTCGGATCGAGGTGTTATAACGCTCTGTTTCAGCTATTATATTATACGACGCGATTTACATTTTGACGATGGCTCTACGAACAATAAACTCGCAGAAGTAAGTGTTTACTCAATATTTAAATACAACGGGATGTGCAAATCTTTATGGCCTTCTTTACGCCTCACGAACAATACTTAAAACGTCTGAAGCAATGATTTATTTAAATTTTTATACAAATTTAACCAACGGGTTATTTATCCATCATTCAGAGCTGTAGTATTAGGCCAGTGCAATTAGCGATTCGCGATCGAAGTAATTCCGGTAGTCCCAATTTTTTAGTATGTTATATAAACTGATCCCCTGATGTAGGTAGAAAGTCGTAAAGGTGCATATATTTTTGAAAAAACAAGTTTTTTGCGCGACTAGGTTTGGTTTTTTATAAATACCTCGTTTCCAGTACAATTTTGTGAAAAATTTATTGATAATAATTTTGTAGAAAATAAAATTTTGTTAAAGAAATAGGTATATAATTCATATTTTTTATCTCTATTACGTATCCAAACTCTAATCCTCCAAAACCAGGCCAAAAATTGAAAAAGAGGTTAGGTGTTTTAAACTTGGCATTCCTTGATTTTATTTTTCTTTAACAATTATTGTTCTAAGAACATATACGTTGACAACAATCGTCATGCCTGTGTCAGACATAGCTATAAATATAGTAGATAGACTATTTCAGCATATCGGTCGCCATACATTCCCAATGGCAAGACCACTAAAATAGGCCAAGCCACTACATTTGTGCTCGCAACTTGGTCTGACATGCCTATCAACGTAATCACAACATACATTTAAGATTATTAATACAATTAAGATGATAAGGTACATAAAAAAGATAAAAAATTGGTATTTTCGTAAAATTAACATTTATTGACATTCTTTTCTTTATTAGTTAAGTTGTCAGCATAACAAATAATAAAAATAATGTTAGATCAGTTTAGACAGAAGTACGGGCCCTTGACTATAGTTTCTTACTTCTGGCCCTGAATAGCTTCTTCATCTGTCTTATCACCCAAATTTGCGGCGACTGGGTCATCATATTCCTCGTCATCGTCATCAACGAAGGCTTCTACAGCATTCTCGCAGGAGTTGCCATTGCAATGAATGCAGAGTAGGGAACATTTCAAACCCGACTTTCTGCAGGTGCACTTTCAAGCGCAACCTTTTTTGCATTGACATGATATGAAGTTCAGCAAGGCCTGAGGTGCAGCTTCCTTCAACATTGTTACTGGAGTAAGTTACCCAACAGCATCCTTTTTCCACCCCCATTCAGTCGGATCTTTATCGTGACCAAGCCAAGTCTGCACTTGCAAGTATGTTCTTGAAGCGAGTTGCTGGACTGCATCTTTGGTGGGTGGTAGCCTGGATAAATTGAATCTGTTCTTTTGAACTTTGAACTAAACGGAGCTCCAATTGTATCGCAACCACTTATGGCATGAAGGAATAAAATGTTTCTAACCATTTCAATGTGCTTAAAACATTTGTTCGAGTACAACGCGTTAGGTGATTTACCTTTACCAACTTTTTGGTAATATACGTTGGAAGGTGACAGACCTGTGAGGAGTAACATCAGGTCAAAATACTGACCAACGATTATGAGATGACAAGTAGTTTACTGTGGTTACTATAAGAACCTCAGCATCCTTTTCAGCTTGTACTGTCGTTATGTGGGATCGTGCAAATGAGGTTCTGAGTAGGGAAATAAAACGAGACTTGTTCTTCTCATTTCCCAGAAAATTTTCCTGTGGCACTTGTGGGTGCATGCTTTCAAAAAACAAACACGCCGTGCTCTTTCCACCCCTTTAGTGCTTTTCTTTTCTATACAATCTGGGTATCCATCGAAGACCACTACTGCATTGGATCCGTAATGATTTTGTACATTTCTGACATATTGCTGGAAAATCACTTAAAAAGGTTGAGCACGACCCCATACAACTTTGTGCAGTAAATATCCTCCATCAATTCTGTGTATTCTACTGCTTCCTAGTTCTGTATTATTTGGTAGAGTATAGAAATAATATAAAATATAGACTTCGTTCCTTTGCGCATGCCTTTCTCTGAGAAAAGAGACAATGGGACAGGAGAGAGTTCATATTGGAAATATTCTTAAAGTTCACTTTCAGACTTTTTGGCAATGCAAATACGATGGAATAGCATTAATCAATATGTTGCCATAGTCACACCCTGATTTTTGACACTGCTGGTCACCGCCACAAAAGAAACTATCGCTTCATTACGTTTTAAGTGTAGGTTTCCAAAGCTCTGGTTGATATCTTTAGACATACCAAATTTCCCCATCTTTTCAGCCATGTGACAAGTGACTTTGCTATCCCCGATTGTGCCACTGCTAATAGACATAATCACGATTGTTTTAGGAAATGGTTCATGGCAAGCAAACCAATCAATGAGCGTTTGAACGTCTCGATCATCCCTCTTAATTCTTGTAGGCCTCATCTCTACATGTTGCTCTGACGTTCCTGATTCAATCCCACAGAATGACTCGATACCCTCACAAATGTTATGCAGATAAACGAATCCAGCAGTCCAACGAAGGATGGAACTGTCTGTGATTCCCCATCCTTGGGTCAAACCTCCAGATGTTTTCATCGATCTCATCAGAGTTTGTTCGATGGTCATGTCAGACCAAATCCCTGACCAAAATTTATGAGACCGTTGAATCGTAAAGTAGCCCTCTTTTGTAAATCTTTCATACTCGATTGAATCCATATTCTCTTTCAATGTCAACATATCTTGAAGATACAGATGTGCACTTTTGGCGTAGTTGAAGTGAGCGGCTGCGTGAAAGAAAGGTATCATTTTTTGGACAGTTGCAAGATGAAGCTCCCAATTTCCAGTACGCTCCGCTTCAATATACAGCTCAATTAGTGTAGTCATCTCGAAGTACTAAACCCACAGCTGGGAAGTAGGTCCTTTTTCTTTTATTTTTTTCAGTATATCTATCAGTTTAGATCGAATTGCCTGAAAATCCAGATTGTCCTGAGCATTGATTACCACATTCTTATCTTGATTTGAAAGATCTCCAGGTCCACTCCAGGCTCAAGACGTGACACGCGGCAACTGAAGGGAACCGGAGGGGAGGAGTAGAAGGGTGGGGGGTAGCCCCACCATACCGAAGTGCCCTTTAGTAAATTTATAGATGTATGTATTTAAAAATGCAAACAAAAATCTAATAACGTGATAATAAACCGTGATAGATTTTCTGCTCGTACCTACCTAGATTTGTTTATTCTTTATATCGGTAAAAAAACTATATAAACATAAAAACTGCACGGATTTTTTTGAAATTTTATGTTCTACATAATTGGTATCAATAAAATTTTTATGAAATTCCACTGGAAACGAGGTATTTCTAAAAAACCAAACCTAGTCGCGCAAAAAACTTGTTTTTTCAAAAATATATGCACCTTTACGACTTTCTACCTCGGTACCTATTAGAGATAGAAAAAATTTGAATTTACAAACGTGGTAGGTTATTTTATGTTCTATTATACTTGTTAAGATATTTTAGCCGAAATTTGCATTGGAAATGAGGTATTTGGGAATAACTAGATTTTGGCCCAATTTCGGCCAGTTTTTTCAAAATTGCGGCGCGAGCACAGGTGCGCCAAGGTCGGAAACTCAGATTTTACATCAGGGGATCAGTTTATATAATATATAAAAAAATTGGGACTACCGGAATTACTTCGATCGCGACCCCCTTTTTGGCGCTAATTTCACTGGCCATAGTCATTATCGTCGTGGAAAAAATCATCATTGGATGGTACCCACCGCTTTCCCTTCCCGGTATAGGTGACTTTTTATCACCCCTTCGCAAGAAGCTAATTTTTTGATATAAAGGACTCTACAATTTCATAAAAAGGACTCTAGACCTCATCAAAAAATCATCAATCAGAATTGACGCTTTGCCCTAGATGGCTTTTGCCGTATATAGTGCAACCTAACTACAATCCAACTACTTTCTTGCCATATCCAGCTCCTCCCAACTTTCTCCAGCCTAACTCAAATTGATGATGCTATAATCTTACTAGTTCTGGACATGTCAAACTCTTGCGCCTTAATGTTATAAAAATTCTAGCTGGCATATAGCGGGTTGTGAATGATTTGGAGTAACGTTTGAGGTTTTGAATTCTATGATAATCGTCGACTTTTATTTACATTCTATAAATTTATTTATTTAATCATTTATTTATACTGGGTTTTTACAGACGATCTCACTTACGTGAGAACAATCCAGTTATAAAAACTCAGTAAACATACAAATAGGTACAAAAATTACCAAAATCTACTAAGCCATAGGACACAATAATTTTCATATACCTAAATTAAGATTAAAATATAAAAAAAATAAAATTCAAAATTAAAAATATATATGAAATACAAATATTACAGAAAAGTAATAGACGCAAGTAATACATAATATAATCAGTGCTACATATTAATAGCAGATTTTTTTTCTGAATCAATATAAATTATCGACAAAAATATTTACTTCAGCACACTCAATCTTATTTGGGTCAGAGGGCTAAAATTGGGGATATTATTTTTGAAAATATTCAGGGCAAAAATGCTATGGTGTCTTAAACAATGGGAATTGGGGACATTTATTTCAATATTGCTACGATATAATGAGGTATCAAGATGGCCGTGAATAATTTTATGCAAACATATCAGGTCAGTCAATTGCCTTCTTATTTTATGTGTATTAATCTTAAAGTATTCACGACGTGCGTCGTATGATCTAAGATGGTCATGTAGTCCACATTTGAAAGATAATAGTCAAAGCATTTTTTTTAACCGATTCTATAATGTTTTCATACTTGCAATAATGTGGATTCTAAATAGTGCTTCCATATTCAAGTTTACTTCTAATTAAGGCATAGTAAAAGGTTAGAATTGATTGAGGATCATTGAAAGGTTTAGTTATTCTGTGAATAAATCCCATCATTTTAAGTGATCTGGACTTAATGTCATATCATATATATAAAACTTCCGGAATAAATCTTTAAAGGGTAGTGAAAACCCTATCAAAATACGTTACGTGGTTTAGAAAAAATAAGCGCACAGACAGACAGACGCAGAGAGCGACTATCTTTTATACTATTTGGAGATAAAAAAACAACCTCCAGAAAAAATGTTTGTTAAAATTAGTAAGTTAGGTAGACAATAAAAATATTTACCCGTCCTTCAAATAACCCTAAAATTAAATAGCGTCATTATAAAGTTCAGCAACTATTAGCAAGTTTTAGCATTTTTAAACCCCGGTCAGATTTATATGACACAACCAGAGTACCTGGTCTTTGTATGTGAAATTGAATGAATGTTAGACATTTTGACTGCTAATAACATATCTTCTTTAAAAAAGTTAAAAATTTTGTCTTGGATTTCGGTCAGACTTAGGAGCATAGTTCAAAATGAAAATTAGCTGATATTCAATGTGTAAGGCTAGTGAATGATTACGTATTTTCACTAAGCAAGTGTATATAAAGAAATATGAAAATGATCTATACTGATATCATTACTTGATGTTCCTTATAAGATTTGGGTAGTTTATATTTTTAGTAACCTTGCAGGTAATTTCAGCAAAGTGTTATAAAAGCATTTGATGCGACTTTATGCTTCACCCCCAAGCTAAACCCACGACCAAATACCAAATTCCAACCGTAAACCTCGGTCTTTTATGCATCATAATACCAAGATTTAGTATAAAACGTGTACTACTCATAAAAACTCATGTAAATATTTGATATGTAGGTACTGATGGATGGTAAAAAGCACTGTGATGGAGTATTTTGAAAGGCTGTAAGTCGAGGTGGTACGATGGATTGATAGTAAAAAGCACTTTGATGGAGAATTTTGAAAGGCTATCAGTCGAGGTGGTATGATGGACGGATGGTTAAAAGCACAGTGATGGAATATTTTGAAAGGCTGCAAGTCGAGGTCGCATGATAGATGATTTGTAAAAAGCACTGTGATGGAGTATTTTGAAGGGTGTAAGTCGAGGTGGTATAATGAATTGGTGGTAAAAAAACACTCTGATGGAGTATTTTGAAAGGCTGTAAGTCGAGGTGGTATAATGAATTGGTGGTAAAAAGCACTGTGATGGAGTAATTTGAAAGGCCGTAAGTCGAGGTCGGATGGATGGTAAAAAACACAGTGATGGAGTATTTCGAAAGGCTGTAAGTCGAGGTGGTATGATGGATGGATGGTAAAAAACACAGTGATGGAGTATTTCGAAAGGCTGTAAGTCGAGGTGGTATAATGAATTGGTGGTAAAAAGCACTGTGATGGAGTAATTTGAAAGGCCGTAAGTCGAGGTCGGATGGATGGTAAAAAACACAGTGATGGAGTATTTCGAAAGGCTGTAAGTCGAGGTGGTATGATGGATGGATGGTAAAAAACACAGTGATGGAGTGTTTCGAAAGGCTGTAAGTCGAGGTGGTATGATGGATGGATGTTAAAAAACACAGTGATGGAGTATTTCGAAAGGCTGTAAGTCGAGGTGTTAAGGTTTAGCGATGGTAATATCCAGTTCACCACGTGGCGAGGGCAATTTAAATATTGCGTCAAAGGTAAAACATTTTAAAGCCAAATTTCAAAAGTTGGTATTTGCATTTCAAAGAGGTGTACTTGTAAAACGTTTTTCATTTTGTTGTATCGCGGGACCCGTTCTGTACCTACGGAGCTTTTCTCCGGTAGTGAAAGCTCAGCAATGGATTAGAGAGCTGCGAGTATGTGGATCAAACACTTTACAGAAATGCATTCCATTTAGATTTGAATAGAAACTTATGTCGCCACTGACTTAATACATTTTGATTCTAGCCCGTTTATCACGCGATCTGTCTCTTACACTGCCTTTCATCATATAGCGCCATTCGAATGATCGAAACTAAAATTCTGTTGAATGATCGAAATTTTGATTCTGTTGAATGATCGAATCTAAATGATCCATGGCTACGAATTTGGAGATCGCGGGTTCGAATGCCGGCCTGCGCAAGTAAATTTTATTTGATTAATAATTGTTACTATTCAACATAATGGTAGATACTTTCAGTATGCCCCCGGTGAAATTCCACAATTCACGATAGAAACTTCAAAAACTTGAAATGTCTGTTTGAAATTCCGTGTTTGGTGACCGGATCTGAATAGCCATGTTCATCCCTACCTTATTTTTCCCCGTCTCCTTCCCCTCCCCAATACCTTCAGCCTCACAACATACCCCAAAAGGGGTGCGTAGTATTAATGTCTTCAGACGATTGGGAGCAGTTAGGACTCTTGTGCCGTACCAATTATTTTTTTTAAATTTAAGCAAAGTGTGGTCAGACTTTTATTGTGTTCTGTTTTATTGAACCTAATTTTCAAGTAGGTAAGTACTTAATTTTATTTCTAACAGAATTCGGATATTGCTTCATATACCTATGTAAAAATATATGTATGTAGTGCGTAACCACCTCTGCAGTAACGTCATCCGATTTCAGAGAAATGCATAAACGTCCACTTGTGTGTACGTGATTCAAACCATAAGTTTGTAGAGTACATTGTAATCAATAAAAAGTTCATCAGACATTAATTCGTTCCCGAAAACAAAAAAAAATTAAGATAAGTGTAAAAATGAACACTCAATTTTCAGCGTTTTCAGACGTTCCTACCTGGCATTTCATTAAAAAAAAAACAATTAAATCTTTCAGAGCTTATAAACTCTGACATTTCAGTTAAAATGGGTTAATATCTGCTTCTCATTTTATATTACACCTTCCACAAAATATAACATCATATAATATCACCAAGGACAAAAGTCAAAGACCGAATTTCCAAATGTCAATTCGTTACAAGTAGAACAACAAAGGTCAAAATACTACCTGGAGGTTATCACTTATTATGTTACTGTTTTATTGTTTTATTTTCGTGAATTGTGGTTTATATTGCTGCCGAATCATTTTTTGTCGAACCCAAAATAGTTAAAATATTCACATTTCTTCCAAAATGTTTTTTTGTTCTTCTATAAAGTCTTTAATATATGGTGTTGTGTTTAGTATTATGTGTGGTTAATCAAATGATAATACTACAAAATATTTATTATTTTTTTAATAATAAACTAATGTTTATAAGACAAGGTTTTTAGGCATAGCACAAAAGCTAACAAATAATGAAAATCAATACTTAGTCGCCTATAATATCAATACAAATTGAAAATATCTCTTGAGTAAAAATAAAGCCGACGTGGCTCAGTGGTCAAGAGCGTCTGACCGGACATCAGAAGGCGCGGGTTCAATTCCTGTGGGCGGCATTCATTTTTACTCGGGAGATATTTTCAATTTGCATTGATATTACAGGCGACTAATTTATTGCTTACAATTTACTACAAAATAGATCTATAAATAGAGAAGTATGCCAAAGAAAAATACATTCACAAAATTCAAGAAAATGTTGAAGGAGTTAAATGAATGAACACCATTAGTAAACTTTAAAAATTACGAGATCTGTTAAAAATGTAAGCAAAGTAATTAACCAATCGAATTCCAACCCAGGTACCCCTACGATAAAATTATACCAAGAAATGAACATATTGAAAAATAGAAAATTATACGAATGTAACATACGCCTACATCTCACCATAATCTACAAAAAAAGAGACTTTTACTTATACGAACACATTGATGTTTAGTCTATGTACGAACACTATTATACAAGACAACATAATAAATTGTACACTAATACAATAAAGACTGAAAGTGGTGAAAGAAGCATAGGCCATGATGATATACACATAAATACAATCTGCTTCCCGATAGCCTGAAAATAGAGAATGGCTTAAACATATTCCTTCTAACTTTTCAATCTGAAGTTAAGTGAACAAAATTGTAACGGACTTGTGGAATAATTTAAAGATTAAATACTACTTATTATTGTTATATCAATTTTATATATCTTTGAGTTGTGCATTTAGTTGGAAAGCGAAATATTAATATTTTTTTTTTACTATAATAAATTAAATTTGTATGACAAATAATTTACATCAATGCTTTATTTTTAATGTATAAAATAATTACAGCTAGCAAAATTGACAAAATACAGCACAAACACACACATGAGACGAGGAATAGAATTTAGATAAGGCTGGATTTTAGATTTAAAAAAAACCTGGAATCAAAAGTCTTGGATGTACGGAGCAATGAATGTATTTGGCGAATTACTAATAAACAATTAAATTAGAATAATATATAAACAAATTTAAATAAAAATTACGAAAAGATGTTCTGTTTAGTTTATGCATTTTTTTTTTCAAATACGTGTAAAGATTGTACAGGGTTTTCCAATAAGAGGTGTTATTTTGATATTCAATCGTAAAAGATCAATGGTTTCGTTGCTTGTGTGGCGCGTAGCGCCGTCTTGATGAAATTAAACGTTGTCCAAATTAATACCATCCAATTTCGACTATAAATAATCATTAATCATCTCTCGATAGCGCAATCCATTCATCGTAACTGTTGCTCCAGCCTCATTTTCGAAAAAGTAAGGTCCAATGACTCCGCCGGACCATAAACCGCACCAAACAGCGTTAGCTGTCTGGTATGTAGAGACCGAGGGGATAATAAATAAGGTGGGAACCTCAAGATCGGGATCCATATTATTTCAACCGCCTACTAATGAAGATATTAGAACCATTGTCAATCTATCACATTAAGCGTTTTTGAAGCTGAAGTTTTATTAAATAATAGAGTTTGTGAGAAACCCCAGACTCACAATAATACTTCATCACAGCTCAAGAGATATTTCGGGAATTTACTGTACCAACTATGACAGAATTGTTTAAAAGAAACGCCTTATATCAAATTTATAAAGAATATTTCACAATAAAATTCAACCATTAGATAGCATAAGTAATTCAAGGTTTTCCAATAAGAGGTGTTATTTTGATATTCAATCTTAAAAGATCAATGGTTTCGTTGCTTGTGTGACACGTAGCGCCGTCTTGTTGAAAATAAACGTTGTCCAAATCAATACCATCTAATTTTGGACAAAAAAAATCATTGATCATCTCTCAATAGCGCAATCCATTCACCGTAACTGTGGCTCCAGCCTCATTTTCGAAAATGTAAGGTCCAATGACTCCACTGGACCATAAACCGCACCAAGCAGTCACACGTTGAGAAAAGAGAGGCTTTTCATCAATAATTCTTGGGTTTTCCTAGCCCCAGATGCGACAATTTTGCTTGTTGACGAAGCCACCGAGGTGGAAATGAGCCTCATCACTCAAGATGATTTGCATTTGATTCACTCAAGTGAATTTTAATAATTTCAATGCGTTGTTGAAGCGTGTATCGTTCCATTTTTATTAATGGCGTAGTTTTTACTTGTCAAATGTCAAAAATGACAGCTTTAAAAGTAACATCTACCGAAATAGCGGGCTATTCAAAATAACACCTCTTATTGGAGAACCCTGTATTAGGACATAAGTAACCATGTCTCTACTTAAAAACCATAAATAGATAAAATAAAATATTTCTTACGTTACTCTGAAATAACTACTTTTACTAAGAAGGTTAGCCCAGAAGAGATTTTGAATATGGAAAAATATTTTTAAAATAACGTAGATTACACAGTGACTTGTTCTGTATTCGAAATTTAAAAGTAATTTTAAAGTACGGGTAAACAAAAAGTCAAAGTTTAAAAGAAAAATGACATTGGCCTCTGACATAACTTAGGACGGGTTGTTTAAGAGAATTTGAGCAATTCATCAAATTTCAACATTCATTTTCCAGTTCTGTGAAAGATTTTTTCAAGTTCTGTTTTAATTTCAGTTTTGTCAAGCAACTAGCCTATAATGATATAATAACAGAACTTGAATAGGACTTTCACAGAACCCGGAAATGAACGTTGAAATTTGATGAATTTTTCAAATTCTCCGAAACAACCCGTCCTCAGACCGTAAGTTTCCAATGCAGAAAAATCAATGTCGGAGGCGGGGTCTTGTTTACAAATAAGTTTGTAAATAATAGGTAGGTAACTATACGTATAAATGCCACTACACGCCTATTTATACAGAAACAATGACTCAATTCATCCTTCAAGAGGTAAAGATTTTTTTTAAATCTATTTGAACTGCTGAAAAACAATCATAATTGTTTCTAGGTACACATATTTTCAATGCTGTCAAAACAGAGTGCTGTTTCTCCGGGTGAAACCGGGTGGTATAGCTAGTTATTTATGTTAGTGATCGTAAAAGTGTCGTGTATGTCAATTAACGGCGATGAGTCATCACTAAAACGAACGCGACGAATGTATATCGTCTCGCTTCGTCACCTTTACTTTAAGTATGAGCGAGCAGGATGACAAATACTGTTTATCACTCCCCACCAAATCATACTTAAACTCGAATAATGTTTTTATCGCGGAAACTTTCAGCCATCCGAGATCCATCACTGCACGCCTGGTGTAAACCAGTGGTTCCTAAAGTGGGTATTGCGGCGAGGGAAATAAGTCCTTGAAAAACATTGTCGACCAACACGTTGCGCGACATTTTCCCAATCGACCAAAAATAATGAAACGATTTAAAAGGGAACTGTTGTCGCGTAATAATAACATCGTTCGAATTCTGGACCTTAGAAAGTCCAACCAAAAGGTTTTTTATACAAGATATATCTGTACAAGGCACAAGAAATATTTTTGATTTATTTAATTATATTTTTATATCTATCCATATTTTATATTACTTACCTTTATGTTCTGCTGTTTTTGTACCATTTTTTCCCTTTTCTTTTTATTTGTTGAATTTTTTTGTTCCTCTCGTTTTTTTTTATATTCTGCTAGCGCAGAACCATGAAAATTGTGTTGAAGCTGATAGTATTTTCATAAAAAACATTATTACGTATGAAGCACGGGGCTTCAAATCTTAAGTAAAAAGGTATTGCCGGGGCATATGAGATCTTCCCAGGTTATAGTGGGTCAAGAGGGGTTCCATTTTTTAGTTATGAAATGAAAAATCGACCAAGAACAATCGTAAAATGTTTATTTAATCAAAAATAAACCATGAGTAAGCAGGTAGCAATTGCAAGACAAAATTAAACCAAACAACATACCTGTGGAACTGTGAAATTTGAGCTAAACTAACAACCTGCTTTTCTTCGTTATTCGACCTTCGTTCATCGTTCTTGACCACGTGTCGAGCGAGTTAATGGATGTCCATTGAAATGTCAGCGGTCACGTTCGCCAGGAAGTTGTGGTGCGGAGAAGCTTAAGACATCGCTCGGAATGGCGTGTAGCAATCTCTCGGCAGTAATGAAGCCGTGGGCCAGTTCATAATGGAGTCAGGGTTGTAAGATTGATCCGACGTGATTACAATATTACTTGCTTCTTGAAGTATTCACATAAACCATCGTGGAAACGCACTCCGTACTTACAGCGATACAGAATAATGATAAACAACCAGCCGAACTCCCGTCAACAGCGAATCACAGTACAATCTCCTTGATTATCCGACATAATCGAATGCCCGTCGTTTCTTTCTCCGGCGTCCATTCAAGCAGTCCCCGTTTCCTCTCGCCGGAAACGGTGCCAACGCAAATTCACCATAAAATGTTGCCAGTCGAAGTCAGGATAATAATTCTTTCTCACAGTAGGAATTATTTCCGTGACAACATTTACCTCAGGATTGCTTCTTAAAAGACGCTCTAAAATTTACCTATTGGATCTGTTAAAATATTAAATAAAAGAAATTCAAATTTCAAATATTATAGATTTATTTATACATATTTTTAAATTAACTACTTATACTATAATCGCTTCTCTGAATTGAGAAAATCAAAGAAAATCCCACTCCAAGAGTTCGTTGAACCCGTGTTACACATAGACTACACGGAGACACACCTCCTAAATTATTATTTTCAATTGTGTGCCGTAGTGCCAACTAATTATTACTTGTTTTTCGTAAATAAAAACCCTAAGGTAGTAGTTAAATATACAAACAATTTGTTTTATCAATTTGACCCGAATCAAGAAAATATGAAACCTATTTTCGGTCACACGGACATATTTTTTGACGTATTACTTACTATCTCTTTAGTAATAAATTTATTGTGATCTTAGAACACTATTTGCCTTTCGTCAAAAACAGTAGTTATTTATAATAGTACTGATATAAAATATTGTTACTTATCTGGTCAAATTATTCGTTCTCCTGTTAAAAACGGGACTGCAGGCCTATTAAAAATGCATGGATGAATTTAATAACAAACTGTCAATAAAGTACGTATATGTTATGAGGAAGTCTGAACATGCGTTCTTAACAATTATAATATTTTCGCATCTTGTCTATTATATTCACTAGGGCAAGGCCACCTGTGGAAAACGGCTGCAGATTATATTCAGAATGACTAATATTTTATTAGAAAATGGTCATGCAGTCACATTTTTGACAGTGGTAATTATTAAATTTTCTCCGCGTATGTTCGAAAATAAAAAGCTAAATTTAATTCCAAGTTTACTAACCTAAACTTAGATAACACACGTTGAAAAGCCAGAGAGATTTCCTTAGGGGCGTAAATAAAAAAAATATCTTCGAAAAGTTGCGGTGAATGAAAAAAGTTTGAGAAACTCTGTTGGAAATAATCAATAGCAAGTTGGGGAGAAGTTCCAAACCCTCCGCGAATTCCTCGCCTCGCCTTCAATCTTAAACGGAGCGCTACAAACTTCCACGGCTGACACCAACACCAAGCAACACCGACCAACACCAGCCAACACCGACCAATGTAAACTAACACCAACCAACAAATCCTCAGATCTTTAGGGAAAACTTTGGAATTGAACTAGAATCCGTATAGCTGTAATATAAATTGGAATCACTTCGAAGAAACCGAATTAAATGGTTTAATCTTGACCGCAGTTGTTTGATTGCAAAAACAATACATTATTAGTTAACTTTCAATATTTCTAAATTGTTAAAAATCTGGTAAAATTATTCATCTTCCTGTTAAAAACGGAACTGCAGGCCTTTAACTTTACGAATTGATAGATTTCCTAACAAAAATGAGTTACCACAATGTCGAAACACGTGTTCATATATTTTTTTAATATTGTGGCATATCGTCATTATGTTTATCAGGACAAGCGCAGCTGCTTGAACACGTGTTCCGATATATTCTGAATGGACTAATGTTTTATAAGGAAATGGCTTGACATTACGTTTTTGATGGGATTTTAATAAATCAGCCGCTATCATTTTTCTACGTGCACTTTTTCATGAGAGTTCTACATTTCTGAAAATTAGTAAGAACAAGACATTTTTGGGGAATATTGTGTGGAAAGAAAAGCCGGGCGGATGCTTGATATCGGGATGCCAATTACATATCAAATATAGCTAAAGCCATTTCAAACATCAAAGTTTCGATTCTGAAAATAATAGTAAAATTTAATAGGGGTAAGCAAGTTAATATTCGCTTTATTCCTTATTCCATTTTTAAAATGTTAGTAACGCAGAAGGGATCCAACTGCCAACCGTCCGGAGCGAGTAAAACTACGGCGTCCTCAATTGGAGTACTTTCTCAGGCTGAGGTGTAGTACTGGGGAAGTGATGGAAATGGTGCGTAGCAAGGTGCGAAGTATCTGACTATTCAGATCTGGCCACCAAACACGGCTAAAGCCATTTCAACCAAAGTTTCTATTGCATGGTGGTATTTCACCAGGGCGATACTGAGAGTATCTTCCATTCTCGAACGTGCAGCAAATATACTAATAATACGTAATATTTTTTCTTATTAAATTCTGAAATAATACAAATTAATAATTTTACTAAGAAATAAAGTTTTTTACTATAATATTTTTAAATGTTTTTTAAAACTTGAAAAAAATCGGTTTGACAAAGGATGGTACCTTCTTTCTCAGGGACTAGAGTCATCCGAGCTAACAACCTCTCCGAATGCCTATCATGTAGGACCGACATTTATTTCGTACATTAACTGCCGTTATGTCATCCGATTTCAGATAAATGCGTAATGTTTACGTGAGTATACGTGATTGCAAATAAAAGTGTATATAATGCATTGTAACCGACAACGATTCTATCTGCCGGAAGAGGAATTCAAGTAGATGTATTTATAAAGATGTTTAGTTTCTTCATTCTACAGGGTTTTCCAATAAGAGGTGTTATTTTGATATTCAAAGAGCTATCGAGAGATGATTAATGATTTTTTATGGCCGGAATTGGATGTTATTGATCTGGACAACGTTTACTTTCAACAAGACGGCGCTACGTGCCACACAAGCAACGAAACCATTGATATTTTACTGGAAAAGTTTCCGGACCGTGTTATCTCTCGAAGAGGTGATCACAATTGGCCACCGAGATCTTGTAATTTAACACCTTGTGACTTCTTCCTTTAAGGCCACGTGAAAGAGAAGGTCTACGCCAACAATATCAACGATATCACCAAAGTTTTTTCTCATACACGCTTCTGGCTTTTTGCGGATGATAATAAGATTCTTCAGATAATTAAATCCTACCTTGACTGCTTACATTTTCAACGTGATATTGACTCGTTTAATAATTGGTGCAAAATAAACTGCATGGAACTTAATGTTGATAAATGTAAAATTTTGTCCTTTTATAGAACCAAAAAACCTATTCAGTTTGATTATAAATTAAACAATGTTTGTTTATCTACTGTAACATCTATCAAGGATCTTGGGGTCACTCTAGACTGCAAACTTTCTTTCCGTGAGCACATTAACAACATTGTTAACAAATCACTTAAACTACTTGGCTTTGTTCATAGAATAACCTCTGACTTTAAACATATAAGTACCCTTAAAACTCTTTACTGCTCGTTAGTTCGCCCTCACCTTGAATACGCTAGTGTTATTTGGTCTCCTTTCTATGCTGTCCATATTTGTCACATAGAATCCGTACAACATCGCTTCCTACGAGGAATCGCTTGGAGGTTGGGTCTTGAAAGAGGAGAGTACTCATATGATGAAGTTGAACAAACTTTAAACATTTCTTCTTTGGAGAAACGTAGAAGGGACACTGATCTGATTTGCATATTTAAGATTATCAATGGTATTACAGACTCACCTGCTTTGTTGCAACTTATCCAATTCAACATCCCTTCCCGTAGACTCCGAATTAATGAATTGCTGTTCGTCAATCAACATTCTACCAATTATGGATACCATTCTCCTTTGTCCAGAATGTCGAGACTTGTCAACTCACTGTCAAGTCAAAGCATTGAATTTTGTGGTATATGCCTAAATGACTTTCGACAGTCAATACGCAATGTCTAATTTCTAATGCCCTTTGAACCATCTTCATGCTTTGACTTATTATTATCTCCCATTCTTACTTTTATATTATTATTGTCATTGTTATTGTCTTCGCTCCTCATTTATATATGCTCTCCTTTCACTGTCATCTCTGTTTATAAAACATATTCGTGTAATTAATATGTTGTTAATGGACTATTTGTCCGTAAATAAATAAATAAATAAATAAATAAACAACCCAGCGTCAATTCAAGACCTCAAAGATGGAATTCGTGAGGCTATCCAGGACATAAGGCAGTCACTTTGCGATTTGGTTATGGAAAATTTCATGAAAAGGATATGGTCCTGTAGGCGTGGTCGTGGTGGTCATTTGACTGATGTTATTTTTCACTATTAACGGCATACCTTCCTCTTTACAATGAAATAAACATTTAATCATTTACATTAAAAAAAATCTTTGAATATCAAAATAACACCTCTTATTGGCAAACCCTGTATTAGCCAAGATGTTGATGTAATATTATACATGTGAGCGATTCCAAGTTAAATTTTGTTCAATTGCACTGTCTTAAGTCCAAACACATCCTTATAAATGAGCGAAATATCGTATAACGTAGAGACGCGAATAAACAACACAACTTGAAAAGCCGATACTCCTATACATGCTAGGTCTACAATTGCGCATAATAGGTCTACATTCCCATATTATAATACGTGTAGACTCCTCTATAATAGTTGTACACTGCTATAATATAATAGGTCTATTGGTCTATACTCGCAGCAACGTAATTACCCGCTCTCTGGAATCATGACTTCTGATAGACACGATTAAAGTCTAATCATACTTAGGAGATTAGCGAGCACTGACTTGTATAAGTTGGACGTAGTATACATGCAGATCTGTATTCCGGAACGTTAAGAGGATCAGCTCTGCAGTATTTTTCATACAAAACTTAATTTCGGATTTGGGGCGAAAATACTTGACCGAATACGAATAATATTTTTTTTTAAAAAAGGGTATAGCATAGGCCATTAAATGATTCAATTTATCATGATTTCAGGGGCAACTTTAACAATTTTTTGTGATTTATACATAATTATTAAAAAAAAATAATCTTACCTAATCTGCTTTGAAAATATTATGAAATATAAAATAAAATAATTAAACCTAAAAATCGTTTTTTTATTCGAAATTTAAAATTTACTATAATAACTACAAATTAATGTTTCGACTCAAATCGGTTTTTGCAATTACAATTTATGCCATTAAATAATGATTTTCTAACAATACATATTTTTTCGGTATTTCATTAATTTTTATTGCAAAAAAGGTACAATATATTTTTTTAATTATTTATGAATAACTCGCAAATAATTTCCTCACAAATAATAAGTTGCCTTTAAAAGCGTGAAAAATAGATTTATTTAATGCTCTATATTTTACATTTTGTTACACAAATAATTAAAGTAGTACATGTCCGTACTAGATATTTACTACACTTTTTGATTATACATATAAATATTTAATTTACGCGAGTATTTTGATTAATCATTTAAATATACAGTTTATTTGAGTATTTTGATTAATCAGATAAATATACAGTTTATTCGAGTATTTTGATTAATCACATAAATATTCAGTTTACTCGAATATTTTGATCAATCATATAAATATTCAGTTTATTCGAGTATTTTGATTAATCATATAAATATTCAGTTCACTCGAGTATTTTGATTAATCATATAAATATTCAGTTCACTAGAGTATTTTATCCTCAAATCCATATTTAGGTTTTGTATGAAAAAGGCCAAGCAGACGTTCCTCTTAAGGCTGGCAGCAACTGTTTGTTACTATGTCGTAATGAAATCATATTAACTCCCCATTTGCTCCAGGAAGTTGGGTCTCTTATGCGATATTCACATTAAAAACAATGGATAATAGTGGAGTGATGAAACTTATGTTTTTATGCGTCAATATGATTGGGGTGTATAAAATATATCTGGCTTCACTAACTAATTCTAGGATACATAGTAGTTCTGTGAACAGTAGAATTCGCGTCCAAAAAAAGTACGTTTCTAATATTTTCTTATTTCATCAAAACCAAAAATACCCACTCACAAATAATAAGAATATGTTAATTATTATTATAATTATTAACAATATAATCACAAGATTTGTAAGTATGTATTTAATTACCCACCTATTTAACTATTTAATTTAATGAATTATACAATTTTTACAAAGAAACGGGTCCATCTCAATCATAATTATTTTTCAATCTTTCTTCAGGCAGGAGTTACAGAACATTTTATTGAAATAAAACAACCTATTTGTTAAGAGAGGGGAATCTTGACTCTGAATACGGACCGCCCCTTTCTTCAGGTATTTTGGGGCTCCAGACTCCGACGTGGCTGCCGAATTAGACAGAGGGGCTCACTTGTGATTTATACAGGGTCAGCAGTTGTATACTATTGAAGTATCTGCGGGCCCTGTACAGTGTACAGTGCGTCCAGCTTCTGAAAGGATAACATTTAGAGCATAACACCAAGCATATCAATAGAAATCATGTTGAGAAGATTGTTTCCATTGAAGGAGACTAGATTGTCATTTCGATCCCTTTTAGACGTAATCAGACATGATTGGGTCTTTGAAACATTAAATTCTACTAGGTTAGACTAATAGATTAGAGCACCTGACTGTCAATAGAATCCCGAATAATCTGTTTAATTAATTTAGGAATATCGCCAAAGTTATTCAACTCGCACCTTAGTCTGCATTTGCTGCGTTCCACAATACCTATATCGTTTAATTATTTGTACCTACCTAACCCTACGGCCGGCGCGGGCGTCGGAAAGTATGGAATATTTAAATTAAAGATAATATTATACCGTAATTTAATAACACCGGCTATGATGCGGGAATAAACATTTCTCTGCGGGTTTAATAAGAAACAAACTGTGTCGTTGGGGAATCATTTCTGAAGTGTGTACTTGACATCGCCGTAGAACTACCTAATTTCAGGATTAACAAAATTATGATAATAGTGCTTTAATATTGTGTACCCACTGTAAAAATTATAATTATTTAACAATATTAATTCGGACGTGACGTGACGTACGTTATATTCTATAATTACAAAATACATATTTCTTATCTTCAGTGCATATAAGGAATTTATGTCGCCGTTCTTAAGTGGTGAAATGTTCAGCGTTGTTGCCTACCAGGCGGTTGATCGGGGTTTGATTCTCAGCGGTGTCAATTAAAATATATATTTTTTTATTCATTGAAGACAATATCAGCGGCTCTCAAATGAAAATTTTAAAAAGAAAAATCAGAAAAAGATTCGGTCGCATCTAGGGTCGGACTAGTTCAATGGTGGAGCACAGCCCTGGCAAGGCTGATGTTCTAAATTCATTTCTTAGGTGCGACCAAATCTTTTCATGTTTTTGAATTCTGATTGAATTTTTAGTTTGAGAGTCGCTGATATTGTCTTCAAGGAGTAAATATTACAAATTTTAGGTAATGCTCAATAATTTATTCTAACATTATTAATTATCTCGTACTTCTTGACACTCCAATCACCAACCACCATATTTATCAACGATGTTTTTAAATGCCTTTAAAAAAAACTTTTAACCTTCATCCAGCTGTCATGACATTCAAATGACCGCCGACCACACTAGTGTCATCTGATTCAAGCTTTCCAAATTACCCACCATTGCGTTAAGACGAAATAAGATCCTAAAAAAATATCAGTTATGGGCGTGAACGCGATTTAAGTGGGCGAAGCAAATTAGTTTCACACGCGCTCCGCTCGAATTAAATATTATAATATTTCGGGGTGCAGATGAATGAAGTACGTTGCAATGGGGAACACCCGACACCACGAACAGTTCGAAGTCAGAGCAGCGATGAAATCCACTAGATGGTACCCATGAGTAAGGTTTGAACATGAAATGCTTAATAATGGGCGTCTTTCAAACTATGTGAATAGTAATATTAAGTTGAATGTGCATGTTTTAGGCAAATTTCGATAGAAACGTTACCTATTGCAGAAGGAGCTCATGATTTTATGATTCTTATCAGATTTCTGTAACCATACTGCTAGACGGTAGGCAGTAACTTATGACTCGTAACCGACGTGTTCTTCATTGACAGATGTCAAAGCAATACGGTATTCAATCACGAATCATTTTCATAATATCTGATCATAATTATATCTGAATATATTGACAAGATAAATAAAATATCAGTCATTTTCAATATTTATTATTATCGTTTACAAAAAGTTACATAAAACAAATAATTATGTAATGTAAAAAGCATAAGATGCAACTTTTTTTGTATAAAGGCCATCATTTATTATAATATAAGTTAGAAATAGTAAAAATAATTTTATATAAAAAACGAAAATAATTATTCAATAAATAGCATTTCGTCGAAATCTAAACGACGATTTCCAAATTGACGTTCTTTACATACAATATCTAAGATATGTGGAGGATCACGAACATTCATAGACCTTGTGACTCCAGGATCGATAAGCTCGACAAGAATGCAATCCATTTAAAAATTAGTTAATTTAATAAGCATTTTTTCTTCCCAGAACTTGTCATCTCGAAGTATACGCTCAACTATCTCTAAGTTAGATAATTACAATCATAAAAAGAGTCGTGCTGCGAAATTCTATTTAATACAGTTAAAGAAAAAATATGTCTTCTATTCTCCTTCCTTCCAGAATAACGGGTTTCTTCTCTTCCTGTGTAAACAAAACTTTTACTTTATTTACGTCATTTTTTTTTTTTTTTTAATTTTTTTTATTAAAAGTATACAATACAGAATATAGTATATTATATAAAGCATTGTACTCCCAGGAGTTAATAAACTCATTGCGGGAATGATACGCATTACATGAAACATATAGCTGTATGTATTAAATGGACATATGATGGGACATACACAACATTATTATTTCAGATAGTCATTAATAAGATGAAGTTTGAGCATGTTAGTTTGGGTCTTTTTACATTGACTTGCACATTTGATCTCGTTGGGTAGTTGATTATATTTTGTGTGAGCTATGTATTCCAGGGATCTTAGTCCATATTTTGTTGATTTTATTTTTGGTATATGTAGTTTGTTGTGATTTCTTGTGTTGTGTTGGTGTACGTCGTAATTGTAATAGAGTGTAGTGTTGGAATGTGCCGAGTGTTGAATTACTTTTAATATAGTTTTCGTTATTTCAAAAGTGGGAATGGTATTAAAATGAAGTATTTGGGTGTTTCTGTAGATGTCTTTGACATGTGTGTCCCAAGGTAAACTGAAAATATTTCGCAGGGCTCTATTTTGGACGACTTGAACTTCTGAAATCATTTTTTTTGTAGCAAATCCCCAGATTCCGGCGAGATATATTAGATGTGAGTGAATCATAGCATGGTAAATCGATTTTAATAGAGAGGGAGGAAGTAACCCGCGAAGTCTATATAAAACACCAGTTATATGAGTAATTTTGGATAGAACATGTTTAAATTGGTGATTCCATGTGAGTTGTGAATCAATGAAAAGGCCAAGATATTTTGTAACATCAGCCCTTTCAAGGCGGTTATTATCAAGACTTATATTAAGACATACATTTTTTTATTTGAAAACAGTATGTAATGTGTTTTTTTTATGTTTAGGCTAAGTTTGTTTAATCGCAGCCAGTTTGCCAGGCAAGCTACATCACTTTCCATTTCCTTTTCAAGTTCGTTTAAATCATTATTGTGATAAAGAATCACTGTATCATCTGCATAGAGTTGTATTGTACCCTTAAGTCCCCATTTAGCAATATCATTTATATATATTAAAAATAGTAATGGTCCAAGTACGGAGCCCTGAGGCACGCCACATTTTATCGTTCCCATGCTGCTTGTCCCCTTTCCAACAAAGGTCTGAGAGTGTCGGTTAGAGAGGTAGCTACACAGTAACTTCAGGGGAGTGCCTACTATGCCTAGGTGTTCTAGCTTCTTTAGTAGTATCCCATGGTCAACCGTATCGAATGCCTTTTTTAAATCTATAAATAAGCCTGCAGCATGCTTACCCTGGTCTATATGCTTTTGGAGGGCGTATACAAAATCGAAGGCAGCACATTTTGTGTTAGATTGGTTTCTGAATCCATACTGTTGGGATGCGAGTAAATTGTTTGATAGGAGATATTTAGTGAGCCTAAGCTTAATAACCTTTTCAAAAACTTTAGAGACGACAAAGAGGATGGATATAGGACGGTAATTAGAAGGATTTTTTTTGCAATCATCTTTGTAAATCGGAATTATTTTTGCTATCTTTAGTTGATCTGGGAAGATTCCACTATTCAGGGATTGATTAATAAGAAAAACAAGGTGGTCAGCTAATATATCTTTGCGAAAGTTCAGGTACACTGGTGTAATTCCATCTAAACCTGGAGATGCATTAGACTTTAGTTGAGAGATGATACTGAGAACTTCTGTTTTATTTGTTTTGGCCATGTATAAGGACTGGATTGCTTTTTGATCCGTGTTTATAGTGATAGAATCATCTGGATATGATGCAATTGTAGCTGCTAAGTTTTCCCCAACTGATATAAAGAAGTTGTTAAAAGTTGAAGCTATCTGTGTTGGGCATGTTATTTCTTCATTCTTAATGAGAAGACATTCAATTTCATCTTTCTGGGGTGTCGAGCTATTTGTTAGAATTGCATTTATTATTTTCCATGTCTGTCGCGGATTACGCAGGTTTTCTTTAAATATAGTCGTGTAGTATTTGGTTTTAGCATATCTTCTATAGTTGGTAACTTGATTTCTTGTTTTATTTCTCAGTGCTGTGAATATATCACTTTGCTGATTTTTTTCCAGATTTTAAACGCATTGTTGCGCTGTTTGATAAGTGCATTTAATTTTGCATCAAACCATGGAGTATTACCCCTCCGTTGGTCTCCTATGCGTAACTCAGATTTATGTTGGGATGATTTTATTGCTGTTTTGATGTATTCATTAAAATTATTATAGATTTCATTGGCATTACTGGTGGTTTCGTGTGGAAAGTTGTGGGATTCTACATATGTTTTTAACATGTTTTTATCGGTTTTGGTGTTGTTTGAAAAAGAATGTATTCTATTATTAGTGTGATGTTTCAAGCTGTTTTGGTAATCTAATATCAAAATGTTATGATCACTTAGGTAGGCATCTATATTTGCAGTAGTTGAGGAAATATTTTGTCTGTTTGAGATGATATGGTCTATTAGACAAGTAGAGGTATCTGTTACTCGTGTAGGATAGGATGTGTTACATATGAAACAGTTGTATGAGTCTAGCGTGTTGATGTATTTAAGAGATGTATTATTTTTTTGAAGAATGTCAATGTTGAAATCACCAAAGATAAGGGTATCATCTATACAGTTATTTAAAATAGATTCATGATACATTAAGAATTCGTTAATGTTTGAGGTAGGCTTTCTGTTTATAACATAAATATTTAAGGGTTTAAAATTTCTGTTACGGATATATAATTGAAAACAATATGTATGGGAAATATGTATTTGAAAATTTTTTACGACTTCAATACGTTCATAATAAAATTATATGTTTAAATCAGAATTTTTCTCCGGTGAAATCGGTCCTTTCGGCATCGGATTATTGATATATTAAGTATTTTCGTGATTAAATAAAAACAATATTAGAAACATTATGTTAATTCACTTTTCAATCAAATTTTGGAATTATACACACGAGCGTATAAGTACGTATAGACGGGTATATACAAGTGTATAAATTGCCTGCTGTAATATAGATAGAGTCTAGAAGCAAGCATTAATTGCACATTTTTTCTGTGTTCTTTATTCTGCCTTTGATTTTTTTCACCCTGCTTACTAGCGGATACCTGTTCTTTTTTTCTTTGTTGCCATATGCCTTTGCCTTTGTTGTTATATGATATTGGTCGGTTTTTGTATTGATTTGTTGATTATAAACGTACCTACATGTTATCTGGGTTATAAATGTGAGAATGGTCGATATATTTGGGGATTCCGTATTATAGGCCAGTACACATAGCGCCAAAAAGGGGGTTGCGATCGTAATTATTCCGGTAGTCCCAATTTTTTTATATGTTTTATAAACTGATCCCATGATGTATAATCTGAATTTCCGACCATGGCGCACCTGTGCTCGCGCCACCATTTAAAAAAAAACCGGCTGTAATCGCGCCAAAATCTAGTTTTTCCAAAATATCTCATTCTCAATGCAAATTTTGGCTAAATTAGCTAGATAATTAAAGTAAAACATAAAATTACCTACAACTTTTGTGAAAACAATTTTCTTCAATCTCTAATAGGTACCGAGGTAGAAAGTCGTAAAGGTGCGTATATTTTTGAAAAAAACAAGTTTTTTGCGCGACTAGCTTTGATTTTTTGTAAATATCTCGTTTCCAGTACAATTTTGTGTAAAAATTATTGATACTAATTTTGTAGAAAATAAAATTTCATAAAATAAATAGGTATATAATTTATGTGTTTTAATTCTAATACGTATCCAAGCTCTAATCCACCAAAACCAGGCCAAAAATTGAAACAGAGGTAAAGTGTTTTAAATTTCATACCTTAATTTTATTTTTCTTCAACAATTATTGTTGTAAGAACATATCAGTTGACAACAATCGTCATGCCTGCGTCAGACCTAGCTATAAGGGGCTGGAAACGGCATGCACGTTAGTGTCATAAGAACTAGAGCCAGCAAATAGTGAAAACTTTTCAGGTTCATTCATCTCTGGTCCGTGCTGAAAAATAATGTCAGTTTTTGTTAATTTTTTTAGAGCGCTTATTTAATCATATAAAATTAATATTATTTACTTTATATTTACAGAAATTGTGAAAAAATTACCATGTTGAGTGTCGGTATAGTGTTTAACACAATACTCGTATTTTCTTTATTATTTGCAATATTATCTGGATGAAGTCTTGCGGAATTTTTCCTAAAATGAGAAATATTGTTAATTATTTATACTGTCTCTATTCCCTAATTATTTAGAGATGTATTAAGACATGCCCGACAAACTTTCACCAACAATTCCTGAGCTTATTTGGTGTAAAAAATGCATTTCGGTAAAAATAAAAATATGTCACCGGAAATCAAAATTAATTTACTTCTTATATTCCAAATTCAATATGCTCAGAAGTTTATCGACTGCGTATATATGTATATATCTACATATATAAAATTATTTAAGCTGACATTGTACAATTATGTTCTGTAAAAAACGTATCCCAAAGATCTATTTTTATGTGTGTATTTAAGTAGTACCTTCTCCATTCCGTTAAACATTTTCCTTGGTGCCGTAATTTTTTTCGGGATAAAACTCCTTTTGTCTTCTGTTTTCCCATATTTAACTGAAACGTAAGTATATATTAGCCAAGAGATTTATTATAAATTGGTTCAATTTTACCTTAAATTTGAAAATCATTTCAACGTAAGTAAGTGCAGTAACTTGGGGAGATAATTGCACAATTCTATCTACAACAAATGATCTAACAATCTTAACTTAAAAGATTAATGACTCTTTTTAATATTCGAATGACTTTAGGTACTTTATAGGTGACATATGTCTAATTGTCTGTATGGAGAAAAAATTGCGATGCAGAGTTTTTGTTTTATGGAAAAAAACTTTCGAATTTCAAAAATTTGTTGTTGGGTAATTTAACTGGTTTTGGTGGATAAGAGCTTGGATAAATATTAGAGTTAAAACACATAAATTAAATACCTATTTATTTTATGAAATTTTATTTTCTACAAAATTAGTATCAATAATTTTTTCACAAAATTGTACTGGAAACGAGATATTTACAAAAAACAAAAGCTAGTCGCGCAAAAAACTTGTTTTTTTCAAAAATATACGCACCTTTACGACTTTCTACCTCGGTACCTATTAGAGATTGAAGAAAATTGTTTACACAAAAGTAGTAAGTAATTGTATGTTCTACTTTAATTGTTTAGCTAATTTAGCCGAAATTTGCATTGGGAATGAGATATTTTGGAAAAACTAGATTTTGGAGCGATTTCGGCCGGTTTTTTTCAAAATGGCGGCGCGAGCACAGGTGTGCCAAGGTCGGAAACTCAGATTTTACATCAGGGGACCAGTTTATAAAACATATAAAAAAATTGGGACTACCGGAATAATTACGATCGCGAATCGGTAATTGCCCTGGAGTATTAGTAATGAAACGAACTCTTCACAAACACTTTATTGAAATATAAGAGAATACCACTCCTTAGTAAAAAAACTCCTTTTATTTTACCATAATTTATTAGATATTCCATTGTTACAACTAACATGACTGTATAATTAGAAATTAATGTAAAAGCCCAGTAGGGCGTAAATAAATAAAACTAGGAAAACGATTCTAGTGAAGGGGCACTCTATAACATTCTGTGCCGCTGGTTGTGACAACCGGACAGACAGCCGCGTCGCGTGAAAAAAAGATTAATAGTAAAAAAGTCTACTTGGGCTAGAAATGATATATAATAACATAACGACAATACTTTAGTGTCATCTTTTTTCTCAAGTGCCTACACATTTACGCATTTAACAATGTATTCTTTTGTATTGGTTATTATTTATATTTATATTTATTATTTATATAAAAAACCTTTACTCACTTGAAGAAGAAGTTAAATTATAAAAAACAGAAAATTTCACTAATAGATTTCAAAGTAATCGTTTGATTAAATAAAAAAATACGTAAAAGAAATGACCGAAGCGACGGGCCGGGTGACACAACCTTACAGGCCGGAACTTTTGCGGCGTCTGAATCAATACGTAGTAACTCCTTGTCAACCCGCACACAAATATACTACGCACAATAGAGAGTTTTGAAGTACTGGCGGTCGTTTTTCGTGTATCTGGCCAGAAATTGGATTTTCGCGAGTGTTTTTATTTTAATTAATTCTTATGAATACATTAATAAAATCTCTAATCTTTTGTGAGGGAGTCGTCGGGAAGTTACTAATTCATCGTCTAGAAAAATAAAATCTGGTACTTGCCGCTTATCTTACAACATTTTACATTTAATAAAATGTACTTATCGTTTTACATAATATATTTAATTGTAAGGTCCTGTTTTTATTAATCTTAAATATAAATAACTTGCATCCCTTCGAATCCCTCTAGAAACATTTAAGATTTTAGTAATAAGCTCATCAGAAATAATTAAAATATGAGCGTCGGGGCAAATCCCCGTTATCAGGGTATTGTGTCGCCTTAAACAGAAACACATCGTGAAAGAATTTCCCTAACATCGGTCTCCCGTGGGCACACGTGTGCTGAACCAAGTGACTCCCGATCCCGTCGACTGGATGATTAACCTCAGCATTCCACTTTGATCTCCACAAATTTTCCTCCACCATACGAAGATGAAGACTTATTGGAATACAAATCTTTCAATATAGAATGAGCTACAGAAATAAAAATATATCGCTTCAAAAAAATAAAAACCAATGCGTAGAATACCAATGTATCTGTGTTTTCGAAATCCCGTGATGACAGCTAATCGCGAAAGGTGGCGCTTCTATTTGGCGCGCTATTCGAATTCAGAACGCAGTCGCATTCGATTCGGTAAACTCGGTACATTCGGTATAGACGTTACAGTTGGTAGAATCGGCAAGGCATGCGGCACGCGGCAACCGCACCGACCGTAATGACATCTCGAGGTTGGGACATTTCCCGACCGGCCTTCCCCAGGGAATACTAAAACCATGATCGGTTCGGATGTTCTATCTACGAAGAAGGGTTTGCAATTTTATTATATCAAATAATTAAAATAAAACATGGTAACTTTGTTGTGAGTGAGAATATTTACCTTGGAACTCTTGTCACGCTGTAAAAGACGTACGAGTAAGTCAGAAAACACCCTGACCAACATAAAATGCTCCTGCGGTTTGTAAAGACATTTCAAATTCAGACTCCTCACAAGATTAATGAAATACTGTCTCTATAAAAGGAGCTGAGCTATGACGGAACGAGTGCTGAATATAACAGCATGTATACTTGTCGACTGTTGCAATAATAAAATGATGAAATTTGATGAAGTATTGAAAGCCGCGAATCGGGGTTTAATAAGACTGCCCAAATGTAAAAAAATTAAAATGGCGCTGATCGTCAGTCAACTGTATTTTCTTTTAATTTTTAGAATAACTTAATGAGTAAAACCTAAATTTTTAATTACTGAAGACAATATTAGCGATTCCCAAACGAAAATTTGAAACAAAAAAATATACAGTCATATCTAGGACTATCTATAATAGTATTTTTTTCTTATTAGTGACTTATCTGTTTAAAATTTTCGTTAGGAATCGCAAATATTGTCAGTATGTTTCTTAAAAACGATTGAGGCACATATTTAAAAAATTTTGACTATTTTTTTTAAGTCTTTCTGTAAATTTGTTGATCCTTTCCGTTTCCGTTTCAAAATGGTGGGCGTTTAAATGTTTCAGAAAAAATATATAAAAATGTGAAATCGTTCTTCCTGCCTGAAGAAAATTTGAAAAAGGAATAACGTCACTATCTCAAGTAATGTTATTATTTAACGTCGGATAGTAAATTATATTATATTATGACATATAATACATACTTACGTCGGATACTACATTATATTATATTATGACATATAATACATACTTAAAATAAAAAAAAATAAAAAAAAATTGAAAAAAACTTTGTTTATTTATTTATTTATTTTGTTTATTGCAGAAACAAACAGTACATAATTACATAGATGACAATAGTTACAAAGTTATAAAAGTTAGTATAATAATTGGTACCAATGACATGTCGCTGACATATATACATAGGAGGTATATTATACATTTACGGTTAAGTTACATTTTTAAGTTAAGTTAATTAGTGTGCTGGGGAAGGAGAGAGGTGTGTGTGAGTGTTTGTGTGTGTGTACGTGTGCGTGTGTGTCTGTGTGTGGTTGTATGTGTTATGTAGGCGAATTTAATGTGCTAAAAAAGTTTTTCTTAAATAGAGGGAGAGAATCAAAAAATATATCGGTACTTGTGCTTGTTTGAATTGAGTTGAATGTTTGAAGGATGCGAGAAATAGGGGAATTGGCTGCAGCGTTTGTATTATTACTAGTTGTGTAAAAAAGGTTGGTGTGTCGAGTTCTTTTAGATGGGGTGTTAAAATTTATTTGGGATAGAAGTTCTGAGCAGTCTATTTCGTTGTGTATTATTTTATGGAGAAATGTCATGTCAGCTACCGTTCGCCTGGATTTCAGGGATTGGAGAGTGCAGATATAATTATTGTTGTATTTATAACCTAGGTACTTAATAAATTTATTTTGTATGCGCTCTATATTATTGACATAGTAAGTGTATTTGGGATTCCAGACAGGCGATGCATATTCCAGTGTACTTCTGACTAGTGAGGAATAAAGCATTACTAGCGTACGTGGATTTTTAAATAATTTACTCAGACGCAGTATGAAACCTAACATTTTGTAAGATCTAGCAGTGATTGAAGAAATGTGCGTATTAAATATAAGTTTACTATCTACGTAGACTCCAAGGTCCTTACATTCGGTTTTTGAGATCACGGGTTCATCGCGGAGTGAATAGGGAAAGTTAATTATATGCTTGTTTCTGGTGAAGGACATAGTGTGGCATTTTGAAACATTGAGGTCCAAATAATTAGCTGTGCAGTAGTTGCAGAGCCTATCTAAGTCACTTTGTAGCTCTCTACAGTCCGAATTAAGTACTTTAGTATTTTGGTACCTACTTACAAATCTTATGATTTTAGAGGAAATTTTGGCTTAGTTTTATTAAATAAGAGAAAACTACAAACAAATTATATTTTGACGCTCGGTCAGTATAGATAGTACAGATCTACTAGTTTTGTCCGTACCACAATTTTTTCTACTTTAGATATTAAAAGTATTGGCAACCCTGTTTTCTATGTTTTACAGCTCACCGCTATTAATCTGTCGCCACCACATTGAAATAATGTTTTACTGAAATGGAAAATGTATTTGATACCACTTCAGGCGGCAGAACACAGCTATTTGATTTTGGCAAATATTCACGTAGGTTCCCATTAGGTTTATTGCCTAAGCCTTTCCGATAAACTTTAAATCCCTTACACCAATTTTATTATTTAACAACACGTTTTCCGGATTGCAACAATAACATTTGGCTGTCATCAGTTGTTTTGTTTTGCTCTATCTAAAATTAATTTTTTACCATTCTTTTTTGTTTTCTGGCAAAAAAAAGTGTAGTGTGTTGTGCCTTGAGGTTTCTTCTCCCTCCTGATCTTCCAGGAGTCACTTTTCGCTGCTGATTTCCAGATATTTATAAACTTTTTTACTTCTGTCATTTTTCATACTATTATTGTAGTTGTTTACTGTTGTGAATAATGGAGGAAGATTTCCCTCCTGGACCCCCTACAAAGCCCCCAGATCCCTCTCCAGACCCCCCAGACGGGGAAAATGTAGAAATTTCTGACAGTGATTCTGTCATATTGACTTCTACCAAAAAAAGGAAATTTACTCCTTCTTCCCCAATAAAACTTGACTCGCCTTCGACTTCACTGTCCCCACCAGCACTTTCTCAACTTCCTCCAACAAACTTTTATTCTCCTCATTCCCGTGGCCCATTCATAGTATACGCCCAAAAAACTGAGCAAGGAAAAACCATCCACCCTCTTGAATTTGGCAAATTCCTATCAAATAGCAAGAATCTTTCAATCAAACCGGGAGGTGTAAAAGCCGAGGGTCGCTTCCGAATCTCCGTCGAATTCCTCTCAGGGCCAGCTGCCAACAGTTTCATCAAAAATATCTTCATTTCATCTAATTCAAAGTTCAAGGCATATATCCCTACTTTTAATGTCACTCGCATGGGCCTGGTCAGAGGTATCTCGACCGATCTGTCCATCGAAGAAATTCTGTCTTCACTTTCAACCCCCCAACACATTGGCAATCCCATAAAAGCCAGGAGGCTAAATTACAAGGACTCCTCTGAGGGTATAATTACCTGGAAGCCCTCCCAATCTGTTGTTATCACCTTTGAAGGTCAATCTCTTCCCTCCCATATATATTTATTCTTCAACTCATTACCAGTTGAAATGTATACATATCCCACCACTCAATGTTTCAATTGCTGCCGTTTTGGTCATACCAAAGCTGCATGCAGATCTCAACCCAGATGTTTTAAATGTGGAGAAAACCACGCAGCTGACCAATGTCCTTCTTCCTCCTCACCTAAATGTTTTAACTGCTCAGGCTCACATACAGCTATCAACACATCTTGCCCAGAACAATCTCGCCAAAAAAATATTAAAATTTCAATGGCCTCTCAGAACTTGTCTTTTCTGCAGGCTTCTAAATTATTCCCGCCTGTCAAAAAATCATTTGCTGAGGCTTTATCCAGCAACTCCTCATCCAACCCTCTTCCCTCCACTGCAACAACTTCTTCTCGTTCAACTAAATTCACATACAAAAACGCTATCTCTAAACCGGCTCCTGGATACGATCAGCAACAACACAACTCACTGCTCTTAAATCCCAATGGTTCACCTCTTTCAAATGCCACAAATGGGTGTGCAAATAATTATAATCCGTCCTCAATGAACTCTCTTAAACTTTCTGAAAAACTCTCCCAAGACAATTCTTCATTTATCCAAACTCTTATTATGCTTCTAATTGACCTTATTTCTTCTCAAAGTAATCTACCGTCCAACGCTGCTACTATTATTTCCACATTAAAATCATTTATTCAAAATGGCTCTTCAGGATGTCAGAATACTTCAGTGGAATAGCCGAAGTGCTATTTCTAACAAATCTGATCTCCTTAACCTATTAAATTCCAACTTTATTTCTTTGGCTGCTATCTCGGAGACTTGGTTTACTCCATCCACCCACTTTAATGTGGGAGGGTATTCCTGTCTCCGCGACGATCGCCCGGAAGGTTTGGGTGGCGGTGCTGCCCTTTTTATTAAAAAATCCATATCATTTTCCCCAATAAATAATATCAAACCCCCCAATGCTGACTTCCAAATGGTTGCAGCTAAAATAAAGGACACATCCTTTATTTCAGTCTATCTTCCCCCAACAGCCCACTTCAATAAACAAACTTGGTTGCAAATTGTAAGTCAACTAAGCCCTCCTTTCTTTATATTAGGCGATTTTAATGCCCATTCCCCCGTCTGGGGTTCTGCTTTCTCCGACCGAGATGGTCGAAGTGTGATGGATTTCCTAGATCAATCCAACCTTTTCCTTTTGAATGACGGATCTCCTACTAGGATCTCACGCCCCAGCACAAACCCCAGTGCAGTGGATCTCTCGATATGTTCTACTAGTCTGGCTTCTCTCTCCTCGTGGGTGGTGTCCCCCGACCCTTGCTCCAGTGATCATTTCCCGATCATCATTACTTATCAAACTTCTTTCCAATCGGACAAGTCTCATATTTCGACAAAGATTAAAACGAAACACACCAAATGGGATGAATTTAACTCTCATATGGACAAGTTCCTACTAAATTCACCCGCCACCGATATATTTTCCGTCAAAGATGATTATAATAACTTCAAATCAATGCTCATAACTGCAATAAATAAATCAAATCCTCCCCCTAAAACTAAATCTCTCAAAAAACTCCCTCCAACTCCCTGGTGGGAAGAGGAATGTTCCAAAGTAGTAAGAATTCGGAAAGCTAAATCTCTTTCCTATCGTTACAATATGACTATGGAGAACTATCTTATATACAAAAACGCTGAATCCAATGCCAAAAGGGTATTGAGGTCAAAAAAAAGATCCGGATGGTACAACTTTTGCAGTTCAGTATCTCCGAACACTCCAATTTCGGAAGTTTGGTCTATGATCCGAAGATTTCGATCCTCCTTCAGTTCACCATCTCCTCGAGCGTCCCATTCTAAATGGATAGATGAATTCTTGGACAAAATTGCCCCCCCTTCTGTTCCTAACTTAGATGAAATAACGCCCATCTATAATACTCCCATGTCTAATCATTGGCTAGACTCTCCATTCACCTTAATTGAGCTAAAAAATTGTTTATCAACAGTCAAGGACTCATCTCCAGGCAGAGATGGTATACCTTACAGCATAATCAAAAATAGTAATGATAATGTTCTAAACCACTTCTTAAGCATCTTAAATAAAATCTTCCAGACTGGTATAATGCCTGATGACTGGAGTTCTCAAATAATCATCCCTATTTTAAAAACAAACAAATCTCCAAATTTTGGATCCAACTACAGGCCAATCGCTCTTTCATCCACCCTCAGTAAACTTTATGAAAAATTAATTAAAAACCGATTAGAATTTTTTGTCGAGAGTAAACAGCTTCCCTCTCCATCTCAATTTGGATTTAGGAAAAAAAAATCCACTCAGGATAACCTTGCCATCATCAGCACTGATATTAATTTATCAATTTCTAAACAGGAAGTTTGTCTTGCCGTCTTTATAGATATAGAAGGCGCCTTTGACAATGTTTCCATCCCAATCCTGAAAAAAAAACTTCTAGGCCTTGGCCTTCCCCCCATGTTTGTCCAATCAATTATTAATCTATTTCTAGATAGAAAAATTTTCATTGAACTTCCAGATATTTCTCCTCAAAGTAGGTCTATTTGGAAGGGTTTACCACAAGGCGATGTATTGTCCCCCTTACTGTATAATATATACACATATGATATGCATGTCACTATTCCCCCACAAATAAAAATTATCGAGTTTGCAGATGACATAGCTTTCTTCTTATCATCCAAAATCATCCCTCTTGCCGTCAAATATCTTAACGAAGCCATGAATGCCCTTTGCACATGGCTCACGTTACATGGTCTTGAACTTTCAATCCAAAAGACTCAGTGTGTCACCTTCTCAAACCGCCATAAAAACCCCCCCGTTCAAATTTTATTTAAAAATTCTCCAATCTCCAACGCTTCTGAAGTAAAATTTTTGGGAGTAACATTTGATAGGAAACTTAAATGGTCTTCCCATATTAATAATTTAGTTACTAAATGCGAAAAAAATTTAAATATCATCAGATCATTATCTGGCGTTTGGTGGGGAGCTCACCCTACTTGCATTAAGTTGCTTTACAATGCACTTATTCGAAGCCATCTCGACTATGCCTGCCCACTTTTTAGTACTGCCTCAAAAAATGTACTTAATAAATTAGACAAAATTCAATCTAAATCTTTGCGAATAATAACTGGAGCGATGCAATCGTCACCCATCAATTCCCTTCAAGTAGAATGTTCTGATCCTCCACTTTATTTAAGGCGTCAACTATTTGCTGACAAATTTGTTCTTAAATGTTTAAATTCTAAATGTCATCAGGTTATCCCCAGCCTCTCGTTGTTCATTGACTCAAACCATTCATCTACAATCAGAGCTTCAACTAAACCTATTCCTGACATCTGTAAAAATTTTAAGTCTCTCTCAGAGCTCCACATCATCCAAAATGATCTACTTCCCTTATACAAACTAAAATATAGTCACGTCACCCTATCCCCGACAATATTAGAAGGGATCGGAATCTTTAAAAGTCATTCCAATCTCCCGGCCCGAACTGTCAATAATATGTTCAATGACATTATTTTATCTAAATGGCCCAACTTTTCTCTTTTATTTACTGATGGATCCAAATCTCCCGACTCTCCTAACTGTGGTATAGGTATTAACGTTTACCACAATAATTCTAATGATAGAATATTTCATTCAATTTCAAATCAATTTTCAATATTTTCAGCTGAGTGCATTGCAATAATAGAATCTCTCAAATATATAATCAAAAATAATTTTGAACATTCCCTCGTTCTCTCTGACTCTCTCAGTTCCCTCCAAAAACTTAAATCCAGTCCTCTTCTTCATCCTGATGATCATTTTGTATGCCTTATTCGAGAGATGATAGCATCCATTCAAAGCTCTGGTAAATCTGTAACTCTGATTTGGATTCCTGGACATGTTGGTATCATGGGTAATGATATTGCGGATGCCTTGGCAAAACAAGGAGCGTCCAACCCTGTTGTTACCCTCGTAAACCACATTCCCTTATCTGACATTTTTTCCATCATCAAAGAAAGATCCCGCAATGTTTGGTCAGAGTATTGGCACATTGCTAGTCAATCCAAGGGAGCCTGCTATGCCTCAATACAAAGGACTATACCATCAAAACCGTGGTTTCAGCAATTCCCTCATTTTTCCAAAAAAGAAATTTCTTCACTCATTCGAATGAGGATCGGTCATTGTTCCGTTCCTTCCCATCTTTTTAAAATTCACGTCCTTGAATCCCCAGATTGTACATTCTGTGGTCTAGAAGTGGGAACTTTAGATCACATATTTTTTGGTTGTCCCTCTCTAAACAAATATCCTCTCTTCTATCAAGCCTTAAATAAAATTGCCTCCCCTCCATTCAACATTTCATCTCTTTTAAGTCTGAACTCGACTCCAATTTTCATTATAATTTTGAAATTTGCCTATTTAAATAAAATTAATATTTAAATTCACCTTTCAATACACCTTTCTCAATAATTTTAAATGATGGCCAAGAACACCCTTGAAGGGTGAAAGCCAGAAATAATGGAAAAAAAAAAAACACGTTTTCCACCTGTTCAAGTCGATAAAATAAAATAAAACGAAACGAGCAATCATTAGACCTAAACTATAAATTGACTTATTTCAAACTTGATAGCGTTATTTCGCGTAAAATCTCTTTTTCATCCTTTCAAAAGAGATTCAATTACAAACATTCCTAGGTTACTAGAATTTTTAATCGCGATAAATTAAAAGTTTTATTAATAAAACATCAATTTTTGTATCGTGTTGATATAAAGAATTTTTGTTGTACTCCAAAAGTATTAAAATTTTCATGAACACGTGTTTCGACTTCAAGATAATAAACATATTCGTAATATACTAAAATTTTTTCAGGAAACCTGTCTGAAACATTTGTAAGGCCTGCAATCCCGTTTTTAACCGGAATTACCAATAATTTTAAGAGATTTTTGAAAATATCCTGGCAATTTTTAATTCCTTCTGTTGCCATCATTGTAAGCGGAAAATTATTTGTGCAATAATGGAGGAGTTTTCTAACAAAGGATTTTTAATCCAATGATATATCCATTTGTCTACTAAGAGTCGAGGTTATCTATCAATTTTCTACGCCGCAGGCAATATGTAAAGTATATTTTGCTTAATACCATAAAACCCAAGAATGGCAGCGCAGTAAAACAAAAATAAAACATGTTTATTTTGGTTTTTCAGAATGATCTGCTTACGTTAGATCTCTTTAACAAACGCGTTGATCGCGCTCGTTCTCCGTACTAACTAACCAAAACAAAAACATCTACAAAACAAATCATGGTCATTATAATACAACATTACAGACCTAATTGCTTGTAAATATAGTTCAGACATTCAGCATGTACTGCTAAACATCTTGAAAACTCACAGTCGGTTTCAAAGAATATGTCGAATTTGTCATTTAAATAGCGAGTCGCTCTTCACAAAAAGATGAATTCAGAGACAAATTTGAACGACTCACTCGACAATATTGAATTCAGATACAGATTTGAACCACTCACTCGACAATATTGAATTCAGATACAGATTTGAACCACTCACTCGACAATATTGAATTCAGATACAGATTCGAACGACTCACTCGACAATATTGAATTCAGACACAGATTTGAACGACTCACTCGACAATATTGAATTCAGATACAGATTTGAACGACTCACTAGACAATATTGAATTCAGATACAGATTTGAACCACTTACTCGACAATATTGAATTCAGATACAGATTCGAACGACTCACTCGACAATATTGAATTCAGACACAGATTTGAACGACTCACTCGACAATATTGAATTCAGATACATATTTGAACGACTCACTAGACAATATTGAATTCAGATACAGATTTGAATGACTCACTCGACAATATTGAATTCAGACACAGATTTGAACGACTCACTCGACAATATTGAATTCAGATACAGATTTGAACGACTCACTAGACAATATTGAATTCAGACACAGATTTGAACGACTCACTCGACAATATTGAATTCAGATACATATTTGAACGACTCACTAGACAATATTGAATTCAGATACAGATTTGAACGACTCACTCGACAATATTGAATTCAGACACAGATTTGAACGACTCACTCGACAATATTGAATTCAGACACAGATTTGAACGACTCACTCGACAATATTGAATTCAGATACATATTTGAACGACTCACTAGACAATATTGAATTCAGATACAGATTTGAACGACTCACTCGACAATATTGAATTCAGACACAGATTTCAACGACTCACTCGACAATATTGAATTCAGATACAGATTTGAACGGCTCACTCGACAATTTTGTGGCCTAAATAGGTTGATTATAACGTGCCAAAATCTCACCGTTAAAAATATAATATATGTTAAATATGTGCTATTACATACTATACTATAAGTCATTTGTTGCTAAATTCATTCAAATAACAATAATAACAGAAAGTACAGGTACCTACTTTAGGCAACATCCCGATTGGTCGATGCTCTCAGTACCGCCCTGGTGGAGTACCACTATTCGAAATTTAAGCGTTGCTTGAAACAGCTTTAGCCGTGTTTGGTGAACAGATCCGAATAAAGAACTTCCCAATCATCTTCCCCTCCCCATGCTCTTCAAACTCACAAAATAATTGAGGAGGCTCCGGGTAGCAGGGAGCAATTTTAACTATTACGTGTTTATGTTTAAAAAAGCAATATTCAAATAAAACCCTAATACAGTACAACTAAGTGCAGTGTACAAAACAATATTCAAAATTATCGGGAAACAAATAGGGAATTAACGGTAATATTTCGCAATTTACCGGTGGTGCAATTTCTATTTGGTGCAAATTAACAATTTAATTCGCTCGAGAGATACTTATACTGAATATCGGGACACTATTTTCCGACAATTCCACGGAGTTTCGTATCGAACCGTTTTGCTACCGTAACTTCCAAAGGATAGAGAAATAAACGAATTAATATTTCATATTTATAATGACAGTGAACAGCAAACATTAAATTTTGTATAAATGTACCAAACCTTGGCTTAAATACACTGTAATAGATATATATTTTCTAGTCTTAAAAAATAGTATTCTACTTTTCATTATTGATTAAGTTTAGCGCTTGATTTGAAAACCTGCAAATCTATCTCAATTTTAAACCAGATAAGTAATGCCATTCCTTCAAGCTGTTGTTTTTGTTTTTGATTACACCAATTACACAATATTTGGGTTTAAACTTTTATAAAACTAATTTCTAAAACGTTAGTACAATATTTTTACGTTTTGTTTGAAACTTTAATTCTGTGTGTCATTTTTTGTAACAATATTTTATGTCTTTAATATATCCTCCAAAAATAAAATGAACATCTTAATCAAATGTTTGAGTCATAGAATTGTGATAGTAATAATAATGTTTGTTTATATCAGCTGAACAGAGCAGTGAGGTCATATAAAAGCATTTGTCATAATAAATTAGATGAAATAAAATGAAAATGTACTACGGTTTGCTTGAGGGTAATACTCCATCTATTGGGTGGGGTAGCGCCCTGCCACTGGGCGACGGCCTGGACAAGAGTGTTTTCCGATCTACGGTAGACTCGTCCCGGCTACTCTGAGGCACATCAAGGCACAATAAATACCATAATAATATATACGCACAGGCTTTGTTGTTGTGGATTTTTTTAGTTACATATTACCCTGTATATTATTTTATAACTGTTCCAATGACATATTTTATCAACATTCAAAAAAATAATTGTAACCCCTTTTTTATTATTTTTATTTCTTGGTAGACCAATCCTAATAAGTAACAACACTCATTTTAGGACCGGAAGGACTTAAAAAACATAGGTGGGAGTTAATAAGTACCATTTTACAAAGGTATTTTGATATCAAAATTATAAGTTTCACATACAAAACAGTAAAAAAGTAGAAAAATGGAGGTTAAGGCGAAGCTTAATGCTAAATCACTATTTTGATTAATCTTTATAACGAATTGGTGTACATTATGAATGCCAAAAAAATGCTTTAGATAAATTGAAGGTTTTCCCATGGTTTTGCTCGAGTACAATACAAATAAAAAAAGAAATTACTCAATAAAAAAATATAATTTTAAAGTATTAAAATTATTTTTTTTCAATATAAATGTATGAACGCGTAAAGGAAACTACGTTTTAAAATACATTTTAATAGCTAAGATTTTATCTGTGACAGTTGATTATTTTTTTTTTGCTTTCTTATAAAATTATTTACAAAATAAATAAAAACCAGTTTTGTGCTTGAAATCGAACGTTTCTAGATTCTGTTTGTCAAGCGATTTTAATGTCTATTACCTACAATATAAGGTATACCAATAATATACACATTTTCGGCTTATAGCTTCCTCTTAAGTACCTACCTTAGGTTATCTTATTAAATATTTTTTCTTCAAATTCATCCGATTTGAATAATTTATCAAAAACAACAAAAAACGGTATTCTAGTAAAGGGACCGATCACTACCACAACTTGTATTAGCTGTCACTATAAAAATCAAAGTAACATGAAAATGAAATAAAGCATGTGACAGCATTTGAAGTAGATATCGAACAGAGGTTGTGCTGCGCTGGAGAAAGTGGTAAAGTTATCCTTTAAAGGTCGGTGAGTTCCGGTTCCGGTTCCAGAAAAGCGGCGGCATTTCGGCCGGAACACATCGGGCCCGCGGGACACATTAAACCTACCTTCTACATACATTTTCACCTTCACCACTTTGCGTGCGAAGACTTCGGGAAAGTATTTTACGGAGATTATTTTGAGTTTTACCTACTCGATCTAACATAATCTTTTGAAAGGTTAATCGATCTGAATCTGGCTACGTTTCTAAATCTTTCTATACAGATTTGACAACTAAACAATGGTAAAGCCATTTCAAGCCATATAACATTAAATTATGAATGAAATTCTTTCATCAGGGCACTGCTGAAGATCCAATTTAGGCTAAAGTAAAAAGAGATAAGCCGCCATACCTCAGTGGTCAGAGATGTCGACCAGAAATCGAAAGGACACGGGTTTAAGTCCCGTTGGCGTCATGTATCTTTTATCAGGAGATTTTTCAATGTGGATGAGTGTTTCAGGCTAATAGTTATTGCTTATAAAAATTGCTACCCTTTGTGCTATGCATAAAAAATCTTGTCTTAAACATTAGTTTAACAAAAAAATAATAGCTAAAGTAAAACTTTTATTTTGACAATATTAAAAAATATATATTTTAGATAATTTTAAACAAGTTAAATAATATATTTTGTGTCCAAATACCAAATTTTACAAATCGAAGTGTATAATTCTTGATTTATTTTTACAGAAAAATTAAGATATGATCATCAGAGAGCTTAAAAGCTTAAAAAAATAACTGTGAATTATGGTTAAATTACCCATAAATCACTTAAATCATAAAAAGAAACAATTTTCACATAAACGAAACTAGGATTTTATGTTTTTTTTAATATTCACTAATATTATTGTTACATTAAAAAAAATTAAATAACATATAATAAGTTCTGCTATATAAATCTTACTATGCGTAACAGCTATTTCGCCTTCTGAAGTCATTATCATACTATTTAAATTATATACATAAAAATAAATTATCCGGGATCTTTGAAAATAACAAAGTATTTCGATATTTTAATTTTATTATGAAATATGTAAAAAAAAATAGAAATAAATTGAAGGTAAATATTTTGCTAAATATACCGTATCCAAGTTTTTTAAAAGAAACTATACCGTCCAATGTTTTGTGGGTCAATTGCATCAACTTACCTATTAATCATTACCAGTAATCACTCAATAGAACCAAAATTTCATAACAAATCTTGCAAAACGTTTTTATTCATAAAACCGCACAAAAATTACAAAGAAAATTTAAATTTCTCCAGTGGTGTAAATAAAACGATAAAAAACATTGATTTTTTCTGTCCTTTTGTCGATTCCTGTGTTACTTTTTTTAAAACGAAGCTACCATTTAAAAATTCTAAAAGTCCGCAACCGTCCCATGTTACACGGCAGAACATTAATGTTACGTTTAAGTGTTCTTATCCAACGCAGTTTGTTCTCATTCTTGTGGTGTGCCAAAATTCTCAAAGAGGAACATATAAAAGGAAAAGCAAATTCAAACACGATCCTATTACACATAGGCCAAAAATATAGTTAGTTGATACTATTAAAGATCTATAATAATTGTATATTAATATGCGTGATTTTCTCAAAAGCCTTCATCGCCGTCTTGAAGAATTCGATAGATTCGTTAAGTAGAAAGTAATGTCAGAACCCGCGGAAAGGTTTCAACCGTTTCAGCCACTTTAGTAATGTTTCTCGTTGCGATAAAAATAAGGCGCACGTCGAACAAATCGTATTTATTTTCGGCTGTTTCAACTTTCAATAAAACGTCAAAAGCTTTCAGAGGAAATGTATTGGAGTTAGAGGCGATAATATCGGAAATGACCGCTGACATTGCTCCCACAGACCGGCTTCCGATCTAGTGGGAATAATCATTTCCTTAAGGGCTTCCATCTTACAATATTGAAGTAGTTTTCATTACTTTAGCATAGATTCGATTTTTTATTATTATCAGTTCGGAAAGAAGGAGGAATCGCAAAACGACTGATGTACTTAAAGCCAAATAATCTGAAAATAAAAAGCCTAGTTTCTCCCGCAAAAAATGATTTACAAAATACGCATTTTGTAAAAGATGCAAAATATTAGTTTTAACAGAGATTATTCGACACTATGGAAATACCTGCTGCATATATAAGTGTTCTGTTTTTTTGTAATGAATAAAATAAACAAATGTTGAATAAATTGAATAAAATAATAATTTTATTCAACAACATTATAAAGTCGACAATGTGGTACTTGCATGTAAGAATAACACTGTTGTTTGCTATTTAAACCACTTAAACTACCATAAATATACGTACATTCAACAGACAACAACAAGGGACCAACTAAGATCTCGTACTCTGACAAATGAGTCTCTTGTGGCCAGAGAAAAAAAACCAATCCAACAAACTTTAAATCTCTTGAAAAAGTGAATCCCGAGTCTTTTACAGTATAATTCCATTAAAAACTAAATTACAGTAGCTCTTTATTAACAATTCCATTAGAAGTTCCGCCACAACTTCAACAAAAAGCTCGTAGTGAAAGCTCCCAATGCGGCCGGCTGAATCCAACGCATTATTCACCACTAGAAGCTTTCGGGAGGAATTTCTGTCAACGAAAAGCCCAGATTGGAAGCTCGGAGGCTTTATCGCAGAATACTGGGATGCCCGTCGCCCATGTGCCTTTAATATATACATCCTGTATCCTGTATGGCCGCGAGGCCTAGGGTTTCCTGTATCTCGGCGAACGTTTTTTTTTACCATCCGCACCCCTAAAGTAAAACGTTATTGTGGCTGTAAAATTAAATAAAGCACAACATGAAAGCGAACTGAATCTTGCCTTTGGGGCAACTTTTAAAAGGGTTCTAATAAATAGTAAGAATGACCAATAATTTTTCATGGCCTTTGATATGAAGTTAGCCAAAGCGTGGGTGGATGGAACGGATCGAGTGGGATTAAGTATTCAGAAAACTTAATTAACTCACAAGAAAATACATAAAATGTACAAAATTGTAGAAAAATAAACAAAAGTGACAGCATAATACTGAATTCATTTATGTAATGAAGCTCGGTAAACAAAAGCCTTTTTATTGAACATTCTTCAAATTGGTCTCCCAAAGCTCGTTTATTGTGCTCTTGCTTTTGAACATTTAATTATATCATATCTCCCTGGTCAACTTCCACAAATTAACATTTTCTGTTAGAACATAGATTTTTTTTATAACATTTTATTTTTTAGATTCTTTTCACAAGAGTGATCCCAACCATCTGGAGCCAGTGAGATTATGGCTTCCCCATTTGGGGTATTTCTGAAGGGAGTGGGGAGGTGAAGAATATAGGGAAGAGGAAGGTAGGGGAGTACCTGGCTATTAATATCAGGTCCTCAAACATGGTTAAAGCCATTCAAGCAACGTTTCAATTCTGAATGATGGCGTTACACTAGGGCGATACTGAGAGTGTCTTCCACTCTGGAACGCGCCGCAAGTATACCATTATTTTTGAAGTGAAACTTCTTTACGCGCGTCATGCAATTTCGAGGAGTAAAACCAACTCATGACCGAAACGAAAATGCGGGACCGATTAAAGTTCATTTGATGTAGTAAAAGTTTTGAAGTAAAATATAAATGCTTCTTAGCTCATCTCGACAACTGGCGTTGGTGGTGTAATGGTCAGCATAGTTGCTTTCGAAGCAGTTGATCCGAGTTCGATTCTCGGCCATGGAATATTATTTTTTTGTTTTTAAGGAATTTTTTTTTTTTAATGGTTGACCATAATATCAATCCACTAAGTAATATTTTAGGCCTGTAGCATAATTGAAAAGTTAAAGAATGATATAAAATTTTTTATGATGTTAACGATAAAAAAATGAAAAAAAACATAAAATTAAAATAAAAAATGGGCCAACGGCACGCGGTGTTCCCAAGCGGTCACCCATCCAAGTACTGACCGCGCCCAATGTTGCTTAACTTCGGTGATCGGACGAGAACCGGTGTGTTCAAAATGGTATGGTCGTTGGCAAAAGTTAAACAATATTAATTTCTATTCTACCTGCCAATAAATATATGAAAATTAGTATAAAAAAGCCCTAATAATATTGAAAAAATTAGCAAGGTGTGTGCGAGGTTGATAAAAATAATCATTACATACGCGCTTGAAAAAGATCGTAATTACATTAATAAGTTTGTAGGAATTTTTTTTTTCAATGGTTGACCATAATATCAATCCACTAAGTAATATTTTAGGCCTGTAGCATACTTGAAAAGTTAAAGAATTTTATGATATTATTAATTATAGTAATGATAAAAAAATAAAAAAAACATGAAATTAAAATAAAAAATAGGCCAACGGCACGCGGTGTTCCCAAGCGGTCACCCATCCAAGTACTGACCGCGCCCAATGTTGCTTAACTTCGGTGATCGGACGAGAACCGGTGTGTTCAACATGGTATGGTCGTTGGCAAACGCTAAACAATATTAATTTCTACTCTACCTGCCAATAAATATATGAAAATTAGTATAAAAAAGCCCTAATAATACTGAAAACATTAGCAAGGTGTAAATATTATATACCTAGTTTAACTCACTCTCCTAACTCATCTTCGCTGTCTACAGGCAGAGCGCACGACTGTGGTCGTGAAGAACCGAGGTTCGATCCCCGCTTTAACTAATTTTTTTTTTCTTTTTTTATAACTTTTAATTTTTTTTATCACATGCTACTTATAAATATGTCAATAGACAGAAAAAAAGAGAGAATGAAATGAAAAGAGAGAGAGAGAAGAATACTAGAAGTTTCACTTCTGTCTTGCGTAGGCTTGACACACCCATTTTTTTTTTAAATGAATTAATTATGAAATAACACAATTTCATCAAATAAAACTGACTTTCGAATTTGAACCCGCGACCTTCGGATTGCTAGTCGATAGCCTTACCCCTTGTCCACGGAGGTTGTCAAATAAAATATTTTATTATCTTCTAAAAAAGACAAAGTTTGAACAAAATTTCATGCATCTTAGATTTGTAATAGCTAAGTACTTACATTATATTTATTTATTTATAAAACGCATTTTCATTAAAATGCAGTTGTTTCAAAAAGTATGCAGGCGTTTCGTGATAGCTGTTAGAAATTTGCCGGATAAAGCTGTAGGCACATATTACCCACCGTAAAACGAAATTGGCCTAACCGTGTTCCTCTGTGCAATGCATTGCATTACCGTCATCAATAGGGATGGAATAATTTTACAATAGATTCAATTTCAAAGATATTCAATACAGTTTCGGATATCTAATCCAAAACCACATCGCTGTACTATGATTATTGTCTTTTATTCATTATTTTAATGCCTCTTTATGATGATTATTTACTAGTTATGTTTCAAAATTCTCTATTATAAGAGGGTATTTCACCACCTCAAAGTTAACTATTGATGTATCTGTTAATTCTGGTTCCATAATAACTCAACACAGTGGCAATCCAACACACTTTCAAAAAGTGATATAAAGTCATTAGAAACGATGAAAAAAATTTTTTTTTAACCTAACCTAACCCAACCTACTTAACCCAGTTAATAAAATTTTTGTTTCATCACTTTCCATGACTTTATGTAATTTTTTAAACATGTGGTGAATTATCGTTGTGATGATTTATCCGGTCATCGTTAATTCTTTACGGGTAGGTAGGAAAATGCACAATGTTTATAGTGACAACTTATTAGACTGTAAGCTTTTATGTTCTATGAAAAATACATACACGTGAATTTCCTAGTTTTAAAAGATTACATTTTAAGGATTTTTGACACTAGAAACATAATAAATTTTCCTTATTACCCATTTGGATAATATAAGAATTTTTGTCACTATAAACTTAATATATTTTTCTTATTAGCCATATAGATAATATGAGTTTTTTTGTCACCAGAAACCTAATACATTTTCCATACACCCATAAAGATAGGGATAGATAATATAAGGATTTTTTTCACTAGAAACCTAATACATTTGCCTTATTACCCATAAAGATAATACAAAGATTTTTGTCACCATAGATAATATAAGAATTTTCGTCACTAGAAACCTAATATCTTTTGTTTACTGCCCACGTGGACAATATAAGGATTTTTGTCAATATAAATTTAATACTTGTACGATTTCGTTTTTATTCATACAAATAAAATGGGGATTTTTGTCACTAGAAACCTGATACATTTTGTTAATACCCATATAAATAATATAGGGATTTTTGTCACCTGAAACCTAATACATTTTCCTTACTACCCATATAGATAATATAGGGATTTTTGTCACTAGAAACCTAATACATTTTCCTTACTACCCATATAGATAATATAGGGATTTTTGTCACTAGAAACCTAATACATTTTCCTTACTACCCATATAGATAATATAGGGATTTTTGTCACTAGAAACCTAATACATTTTCCTTACTACCCATATAGATAATACAAGGATTTTTGTCACTATAAACTTAATACATTTTCCTTTTTACCCATATAGAATTTACATACAAATCATTTGTAGTATTGCTGGTGTTGGTAAACAAAATGATGTTTTTGTCCATTTTTGAGTGCTGGAAGATAGTATTCGGGTGTTTTAGTTCAAGGCCTTGAAAAGTTTATTCATTCATTTCATCAATTGAGAGATATCTTTTCTTAATTTAGACGCCTTATTTTAAATTTTGCAAAACTGATACATAATCATTTATGTGCAGTAAATTTTTGTTTAAAAAAAGTTCATTAGTAAGCATCCAAGAGGTTAAATTTAGACTTAGGGCATTAAATACTTTGTGTTGAAAATGAAAGCGTTATGAAACAGTACATTAAATTTCAAAAAATCTAAAATGTTTTATAATATTAGCCTAGCAACTAACACAGACGCCTCACCCATGCTAAGCAATCATTTGTGATTTAAATGACATAAATAATAGTTGTGGCAGAACTGCCACCCCTTGCGCCACCCCTGTGAGAGGGAGTGGCGTAGGAGCACCCCTGAAGCACGCCCTGCCGGCTGTTGGCGTACCCCTGCTCACCTTTACCTACCCCTAGTACTTTCACTGAAATTTACTTTCAGAAAAGCACCGGTTAAGTACAGGTAAATCGTTTTAAAGACTGTCTTGCGCGTGTATTGGTGTACTGGAAGAATTAAAAAAAGTCAAACAACGTAAAATAAATTTGTATTCATTTATACAGAAATTTCCACAAAGACAACATAGCCATTACTACGAATTAATTACCCATTTCAAGATATTGGCAAAGTATTCCACATGTTCATAAATATTATACACGGTGTCCGGAAAATCGTGGTGTACACGTAGAACTGGTGAATCTACATCGCATAGATTGAGATAAAGCATCAAACAGCTGATATTATCCCTCCAGCCACCGAAAAAAATCCAACTATGTACTCGAATTACTCGCAAACAAAACCCAAACTCAAAAAAATATACGAAAAAATCAGCCACGAGAAATGTGTTGTAGATTCACCAGTTATCGCTTTTACTGCGAGTTTCCCGACACCGTGTATTATAACGTATCTTATTATAGATACTATCCAATATATTACACATTTTCAAATAAAAGGATTCTACCGGTTGGAACAGACAAAGACTCTGACAAAGAACGCTGTGACAAAAAAGCCATCACGTTAAGAGCTATTGAAAGGGTCATGCTTGGTAGATAAAAAAACGAATGTGTGGACTCTCTTGCATTAGAGATTTGTGGAAATGCAGCGTACTCAAACCTAACCTAACCCAACCCAATCTTACAACCGTACATGAGGAAAGGTACACACACGTACCGAAAACGGAAAAATGACTCTTTACTAATTTTTTAAGAATTTCTTCATATTATTCGTAATTCGGTTAAAAAGTTGCAGATCTTTAACGAATGATTTGGTAGTGATAATTTTAATAGAATATTTTCACGATGTCGGAATCCGTGTTAAAAAAAATCAGAACATTTTCGCATTTCGTCAGTAAACATCATTAAGACAAACCCGGGTGCATGAACACGTTTTTCTTTTTAGTTTTATCGACTGCTCTAACTTACATCGTAGTCATCTCCAAACAGTTTTGTTAAATAAAAAATTGAAGCTATTCCATAATATGATGCAACTCATACAACTAGCGCGACCGCGTATAAAATCAAATATAAACACAGGACGTTCAGCGCACCGATGACGTCACTCACCCTTCCGCTTCTTACCGCTCGGATTGCGGTAGTTTTGGCGGGCTAAAAAATATTCAAACTTGGAGAATTAATTTAACTGTGAAAACTGACGTTAAGAAAAACCGGTATTTAAGTTTGATTTCGGAAGTTGATAAAATATATATTTTTTAAATGTACTGATCCTAATAGGCATTTTCAAAATTATTCCAAACGCACATTTACTTATTAGAAAAATTTAACAAACATCACTATTAAAGCGATGCACTACGTAGTAATGCAAAATCATGTGTTTTTGGTCTGAAAATTTGGTCGCCTAGAAATGTTTCAGATGCTTTAATTAAATACTTCCAGTAGAATACATCTTGGCCTTTGAAATAATCGAGTATTTTTTAAAGTCTTTTTATAAGCCCAGAAAAAAATATTGAATAAGGCCTATGAAAACTGCTCTAAAGTTCAAAATCTCCTACTTACGAACCCATTTTCGATTATGATTTTATTGTATAGTGAGGCAAATTAAGTTATTTATAAAATTATCGAATTTTTTGAATATTTATTCCTGAACATATACAAAATAAAATAAAAGGCACTTTTTAGCCATGTTTTTTTCTTGCGTAAATCAAAACAGGCGGATGGTGTTAAGCGGGAATTTAAACCTTATCGCCATCTACGTAAGGGCTGTTATTGATAGCGGCTCGATTTCAAATATTACACGACGTAGTGCATCGCCTTAAGAAATAATTCTACCGCATATAAAACTTTTCTTGAAAATTTAACCATATTAACAATACAGTTAAGCATGTTTTGCTTATAATTAATTAAATAAACCAGGCCGTTCGTTCATTACGAGAACCGAACAGAACTTTCCCGGGTTTAGTTCGTTACGAATGATATTCGTGACTTCTATTATTTCATTTATCTTACTGCAGTGGGTATTATATTAAAACCTGCATATTAAATATCTACAGCTTTATAAGCTCTGTACTTTATGACACGCAAAACATAGAAGGTCAACACGCAACTTTTAGTTACTAACAATTTATTCAAATTGAATCATTACGATACTGGAAATTTTTAAAAAAGGATCCACTTTGCAGGTAATTCTTTTCTGGGAAGAGTTTTTATGTAACGTAAGCACTATAATCAAATACCATATAATATTAATAATACGTCCAACTCGAGTCAAATATTGGCATTAGGTAACATGGGTAACATCAACAAAGCTGGTCGCTAGAGGCGCTAGTGTAGCATGCTGACGAGGACATTTTTTTCAATGGCGGCGAATTGAATTTATTTAGTTACCTAATGACGTTGTTTATCATTTTCTATTTTGTATTTTGATCAATATTAATTAAAAAAAAAAATGAAAAAGTAAATTCTCTGTGTACAGTTGACGGATGTAATAATTACAAACAACAAAAATACTATTTTTCACGATGGCAAAAAACGTTGACAGGTTACTTGGTGAAATATAATGTGAGTTCATTAAATTCTAGCAAATAAAATCTTTCTGATTACGTAAAAAGTGGATTATAACACGAAAAATACAATTATAAAAATTTGAAGGTTAATTCAGGAAAGCTATGTTAGTTCTTTGTGGTATTCTGTTCATGTTGAAGTTATGAATCATCGTCAATGTTGATGTTGATGAACATATTAATGAAAATATCAATATATATTTTTTTAAATATATGGAATTTTTTTGAAAATTTTATTTTTTTTGTTATTACTTTATTACCTTTCTGAACCATCGCAGATAGAGTTGTTTTAATATTTTTTATGTACAAAAAAGCATTGAGGACTTGTGTAGGTTACATATTTTTAATGTTTTTTGATTTCTATAATTTATTAAGGTTTTTTTATTTAATATATATAAGTGAATAAAGAATTTATTTCACATAAAGTCCATTAAAACGTATGAAAGAAAAACAAGGTGCACAACTCACGCCGCTAGGAGGCGCTATTGTAGCATTTTGCCGTGAGAATGTATGAGAAATGTCACCAGTTGGAGGTATTATTAATATAATAGGGCATTTGCTTTAACAGAAAATTTAAATCTTGAAGTTAATTAATTCGGTAAATAAATCTTTAATTACAAGTATGTGAAAGGTGGAAGCTTTTATGGTTGGAATGAAAAATTTAAAATTGTTATATTTTTAAATACATATAGTTTCCTCGATATGTGTTTTAACGGTTCCATGATAACTCAACACACTTTTAAAAAGTGATATAAAGTCATTAAAAAAGATGAAAAAAAAAAATTTAACCTAACCTAACCTACTTAACCCAGTTAATAAAGTTTTTGTTTCATCACTTTCCATGACTTTATATAACTTTTTAAAGATGTGATGAATTATCATTGTGATGATTTATCCGGTCACCGTTTTAATAAATATTGTACCGAGTAGCAATAAATGTTTAGAATAATAACCAAATGGAAATACCCAAACATATTTCTGTGCCCCCATTATTTTGTTCTTATCAGCGGGTTCACGTTTCGGCGTTTATTATTATTTTCTATATTTGTATGTATGACATTAGCACCACTGCGGAAATGAACACAAATTACCATGTGGCATTTCTGTGCTCCTGACATTTTGTTGCCGTCGACAGGTTCACGTTTTGACGTTTCAAAATAAACGGTATGGTGTGATTCTAATTTTGAATAAGACAACTTGAATAATTTCCTGTTAAATAGCTTTAGGTAGGTTACTGTTTGGCTTGTCTGAATTTTCCACACAATCAGTTCGAATCACAGCCATAAAAAATTTTACTCGTCACTAACTAAATAAAAGTGAAATCGAATAAAATTCAACGATGCGGGCACCAAGTTATGTTATTCACGATAGAAAAAATTTAAAAAAAATTCCTTAATTTATTAACTTCAGAGTAGGTATAATAATGAAATTTGTCAATTATGATTATCTCATAACTCTGTATGTTAAATAAATTTATTAATGTAGAATATTTACTGTTTTTGTGTTTAATTCGCAGAACTTTTTTTTAAAAATAAAATTTAACAATATAATTATTAAGTTCTGCTAGTATTTTTTGTTTTTTTATTATTGTTACAGCTATTTCGGCTTTCAAGGCCATTTTCAAACTGTAAACAGTTTCAAACTTTTTTTTTATATTTACTCCACACAGGAGGCCCTGAAGAAAATAATTTCCCTTAAGGCCTATGTCATCTTTGGGGATGCTGTGTGGAGAGTATTTTTGTGGAGAGGAAGAAGTGAACATGGGTCTTGAAGAGTCCCATGTTGTAGGAGGGAGGAAACACAGAGGCCGGCAGTTCGTTCCACAGCCGAGCTGTTGAACTGTTAACAGTTTGAAAATAGCCTTGAAAACCGAAACAGCTGTAACAATAACAAAAACCAAAAAATACTTTCAGAACTTATCAAATGTAGAATAGTTAATGACTTAACTTGTTTATATAATAAATCATTAATTCAATAAATGACAACTCTGAACTATAGGATTTTCCAATAAGAGGTATTATTTTGATATTCAATCGTAAAAGATCAATGGTTTCGTTGCTTGTGTGGCACGTAACGCCATCCAATTCCGGCCATAAAAAATCATTAATCATCTCTCGATAGCGCAATCCATTCACCGTAACTGTTGCTCCAGCCTCATTTTCGAAAAAGTAAGGTCCAATGACTCCGCCGGACCATAAACCGCACCAAACAGTCATACGTTGAGGATAGAGAGGCTTTTCAACAATAACTCTTGGGTTTTCCGAGCCCCAGATGCGACAATTTTGCTTGTTGACGAAGCCACCGAGGTGGAAATGGGCCTCATCACTCAAGATGATTTGCATTTGATTCACTCAAGTGAATTTTAATAATTTCAATGCGTTGTTGAAGCGTGTATCGTTCCATTTTTATTAATGGCGTAGTTTCTACTTGTCAAATGTCAAAAAATGACAGCTTCAAAAGTAACATCTAACGAAATAGCGGGCTATTCAAAATAACACCTGTTATTTATTTATTTATTATTACACGCCCTAATGGGCTTTTACACACTACAAAGTTTAATAGTAGAGTATCACAGTTATTATAAATTCTACAAAATTAAAACAATAAAGGAAACATAATACAACGAAAAAAGAAAAAAAATATTAAATGTTACAACAAAAGCATATAATAAAATAAGATACATTAGTATTGGAAAACTATTGGAAAACTCTGTATAAATAATTGATTTATTTACATGGCTACATATCAAATTGGGAGGCGGGTGTGGGTACCGCCGCCCCTAGAACCATTTATAGGATAACTAGCTGACCTGTACCTGGCGTTGCTGGGGGTTATCCTTAGGAGATATATACCATTGAAGACTTTTCTGTAAGCCTTTTTAAGATATACAATTCTGTAGTATATTATTTTGATGTGTCTCAAAAGGTTTAGCCAGCATTATCAATGTAAACGTTCGAAAATATTATTTATACGACTTTATTACAAAACATCTACTTTTTATAAATATAATATTCATGTATTATACATATAAACCTTCCAGAATAAATTATCTATATGATAGTGAAGACCCTATCTAAGAACTAAGCGCACAAACAGACAGACGCGGATAGCGACTTTATTAAATACCATTTAGTGATAAACACCTCTGCCATGGGTCACCCAAAGTAATTCACTACGTTTGGTGACTTAGCAGGCGTGCCCGGGTTCTTAGAGTGAGATTTGTTTAGATCTTGGCGCCGGATGCATCTGCCTACCTTCTGGTTGAGAAAACTAGTTCAGGGAGGCCTTTTGACCTCTCGAGCAGGACTTCCGACAAATTGCCTTACACTGCAGTTGGAAGAATGGATTTATACGTCCGTCACTCCTGGACACATACCCTTTTCTTTCTCAGAACTTCCTCTTCTTCCTTTCCTTATAAAGACCCTCCACACAGCGTCCTGTAAGATGACAGGGACATTCATTTCCTCAGGGCATTTTGGGTGGAGCTAATGTAAAAAAATGTCTTACAAACCAACATCGAAGCGATATCTATAGTATTATAGACACAACTCCAATACGGAATCATTATTGTGTACTCCCGATCGTTATATACAGAATTCGGATAGTTATTATAATAAGTATGTTTTGACATATTTAATCTACGTATTCATAGGTGGCGTTAATTTTATTATTTTATTAGAATACGCTTTTTGCGAGTTACGTTTTCCAATATTAAGGCGATGCACTACACGTTTTTGGTTTGAAAATTTGGTCGCCTAGAAATGTTTCAGATACTTTAATTAAATACTGCGAGTAGAATACATCTTGGCCTTTGAAATAATCGAGTATTTTTTAGATAAATCTTTTTATAAGCCCAGAAAAAACTAATGTAAAGGCCTATGAAAATTGCTTTAAAGTTCGAAATCTCCTACTTACGAACCCATTTGCGGTTATAATTTTATTGTATAATGGGGCAAATCAAATTATTTATAAAATTATCGAAAAACATTCAAATATTTGTGCCTGAACATCCACAAAATAAAATAAAAGGCACTTTTTGGCCATGTTTTTTTCTTGTATAAATCAAAACAGGTGGATTGTGTTAAGCGGGAATTCAAGCCTTATCGCCATCTACGTAAGGTGTGTTATTGATAGCGGCTTGATTCAAAATATTACACGACGTAGTGCATCGCCTTAAGACGATTTTTTTGTTTGCGTCCGTACATACGCAATATGAAAATGAATAAATAATAATAATAAAAACTATTTATTCATATTGCATATGTACAGGCGCAAATAAAAAACCGTTTTATATTCCTAATCTTATATTTTTCCTACATAGCACTATAAATTTTTTTATGATGTTTTGCTTATTTATACGTTCTTTTTAAAAAAAAAATGTTTAAAAGCACAGCTAGGCGTGAAATTCGGAGGACATAAATTATTCCTCCTAGCTAGTTTTACCACTATTTTTCACAAGATAGTACGACTATTCCATTACGCCTCATGCTACATAAAATAATCATAGTTTTATCATGATGTGTAAACAAACTTTTCACTAAAGAACTGCAGAACTATTCTGTAGTTGTCAATACTGATGACATTTAACCACTATCTTGATAATGCAAGATAACCCAACCTGATATGAACTTACCTTATCTAAACTGAACTGACTAGCAGTTTTAAAACCTAGAGCAGACCAACCGCGCACTATGTATTTAACTTTTTTCATTGGGACTGTAATAAAGAGCAGGTTATCGCGTAATTATATGTGTTAATGAGAATATGTCAGCATTTACACATCCCTTGGGAACCGCCCTTAAAACACGTATTTTATTTTGAGGGATCCCCGAGGGTCGCTGAAGGGTTGTTATAATTAGTTAATTATACACGAAAAAGAACTTGAGCCGGATTACTCGCGCTTTGGGAGAGAATTTCCACTTTGCCCTTTCCCACCCTTACGTACTATAGGTACTATGGGTTTCCTTTTACGTTACCGCAAGGATGAGCAAAGATGTTCAAATTCCACACAATTTTACAAGATACGTTCTTTAGAATCACACTTACATAACAAGAACACTAAACTTTGATAAATTGTTCTGGTAGTTAACAGAATATGATATATCTACTTAAGAAAAATATATCATATAGGAACAAAAAATTCATTTTTATAGGGATGACGAGGCTAAGCTCAATAGTTCTTTGTATCGGCACTAGGCGGCTACACCAAAATTGAACGCCAAAACCTACATTAATTTAATTAATTATTATACTGAAATACCTGGGTTCGATTCTTAGTTGCGACCGTTATCTTTTTATTTTCTGTGTTTTGTTTTGTTTCATGTTTCGTTCAGATTTGTTAATACTATCTTCTTCAATATTATATTACATTATTGGTTATAACATTAAGAAAAGTTTTTACAAAATACTTATTGTTTCGGAAATTGGTCATCTCCGTCTATTGGTCATATACGTCTGGCAACCAACTGTGTGGCAGGCCGGATCAGGATAGACTGGTTGAAGGAGACCGTTTGACCTCTCCAGCAGGACTTTCTCAGAACATCGTCTTGCACCGCAGTGGGAAGGATGGATTCATACATTCATAACTAACTAACTAACTAACCATCACGCCGTTTCCCCGCAGGGGTAGGCAGAGAGGACGAACCGCCAAACAACTCGGTCTTGGCACACACTCCTTGCCTCATTCACATTCATACATCGTCTCATACATACTCTTCTATTATTCTGACTCTTGACATGGCCCGACTCGAGTATCTGATTCACTTGATCGTGCCATGTCTTCCATTTATGACTCCTGGAAATACTTATCCCGAGATTCCTACCGACCCCTCATACCTTTTTCTTTTCCAGAACTTCCTCCCCTTTCTTTCCTAAAAATCCCCACTACGCAGCATCCCCAAAGATGACATAGGCCCTGAGGGGAATTATTTTCCTCATGGACTACTGTGTGGAGTAATTTAATAAAAAAACGATATTCAGACCTTTTTATTCCAATTTTGAAAAAGAAAAATCCGATAATCTGTCGACACTGATTTTCATCTTCGATTTACTGACCTTCAAATTAATAAACTCCGAATTATCGTTCCTCATTGTAGACTGAAAGACTGAGGCAACTAATTTAAAAAAAATAACAGATTCTATGAAATTTGGCCGCATAAAGCTCTCGAATCGGAATTATGATTCAAACAAACGCAGCAACGAAAGGTACAAGCGTCTCGTAACATTGTAATACAAGTTCAGCAAAAAAAACCCCTCTTTGTTCGCTGCATAAAGTTTGTATGGTCGCGCTGCTCGAGAATTTACAGTCGCAAGCCGGCGGCGACAAACTTTGCAATTTATGAAAATATTCTTCCGGTAAATTTAACTGTGCAATATATTTGCAGAGGAAAATACTGTTATAGGTATGCCCTATAGACACAATACAGATTTCCCGAAATTTTCAGAAACAAATGACAAAGTTGTGTTTTAATCATAGATAAAAGAAACAATGGAGATGGGCCACGAACAATAATTATTGCTATGAAACCACGCTCACAAAGTGTGGCCAACGTCATTCACCCAAATTACTGTAAATTGCATCTATGCACCGGGGTGCTTTGCCTCTATTTTTTTTCCCTCATTGCTTAGGATCATGATCCCTACTTCAATTTTCATGGTGAGATAAGGCTCCTCTTCTCTTCGCAGTTCTGCGCTGCGTAGAGAGCCAATAATACTGAGGTACCGGACGCCATTCACGGTGGTACTTGGTCACTCTAGCGCATTAGTGACCCTCCTCCGCTTCTCCTGCCAGTTACTATGAGTTTCTCCAACTCATAGGCTGATTTTAGTGTCACGCTCACCGTCAGCGCTCATAGATCAGCGCGTAGTTCGTCAGCGCTGAGGCTCAGCGTGGCTCGTTTCAGTACCGTACTGACCGCCTTACTGTACAGTCGTAGACCAAAATGCGGAGTGTGTTAGTTATTGCTGCTTTGTACTACCTATCCCAAAGAAATAAAAACAGGCGACGACGAAGACTCCATGTTCATCCATTGATTGAGCAGAGAGCCGTTGCTGGAGACTTTGTCTTGTTATATGGCGAACCTCATCGATAACTCGACCTGTATCCACTTCGCGATTCGCCATGACTGTACACGCCATGACGTCTACTCCGCTCGACACTAGAACGCTCACTGAAAGCAGAGGCGCTCGTGCGATCGTCAGCGCCGACGCGCGACGCGTACGGCCGCGTAGCCATCAGCGCTGACCACCTTGCGCGCTGATAGCTACGCGTCATTCAAAAACGCTTCCTAGAAGTTCATATATCTCGACCATCAGCGCCGACGGTGCGCGTGCGGTCGGCGTGACATTAAAATCAGCCATATAATCACAATCAAATCATGCTTATTATCCAAAGACATGCGGCTGTGGATGCGCAGCTCTATCAGAATGGACACATTTGTACGCTAGACAAAGATGTCCAAGCTTAAAAATAACATGCGCCCTAAGTATCTGCATACTTATATTATGTATCATGAAATCGTTCACAATTATCCTAAAAGCTGTAAAGGAAGCCACAAGTTTAGGCACTTTTCGTAGGATATTCTACTACATGTAAAAAAAAATATTTATTCGAAGGTACTTATAAAACTGTCTATGTTTAACTGTGTTTCTAAGTCAATGAATAAAATTGTATACATCTAAATAAATATTTTAAAACACACAAACATTTCGTGTGCGTCTACCCGCTTTTTTTGCTGGCTCTATATTCCACACCGTACGGAAATATGAGGAAAATCAGTGCCCGGACAAATCGCATCTTGGTGGTGTTCCTTATGCCTCTTTCACTTTGTTTCTACGTACACACAAAATACATAACTTTTATTATATTACTCCAGTTTGGTTGTGGTACGGCAACAGTTGGCATGCTTATCTTCTTATGTTTTTGATATCCATAGTTTATAGCCAAATAAATTTTAGATTTTGAGTCGTTAGATACATTTATTTAAAGCATACTACTGAAGTTTATGGAATATTTTCAAATAATGTTTGTCTCATGATAATGCACCGAAAATAAAAACACGGAAGATTGCTGTGGGCGTATCCATATTCATGAAATATTTTCATCTCCGAACTCAGTTCATCGGATTTATTTTTCTAAATTTTTCTAAATACATACAATCCTAGTATAACAAACTTACAAGTGGTAAGTTTCAGTGGTTCTTAAAATTATTCCTACAGTGTGCCTTACCTAATACAGATCTAACATTATAACACTAAATACACTGTTCATACAAAGTGATGACAAAACTTAGAATAAAAATAACAGCAGGATAGGACAAAATAAGAATATTAAAACTTAAACATTATATAAAACTGGAGGCAGTTTGTGCTCAGAAATGAGAATTTTCTGAGCAGACATTTTAAAAAGGTACAATAAGGAGACAACCGAAACCAAACAATTACCGGAAGTTTAAGAATATGGCTTATTATAAAATATTGAAAAGAAGTTAAAATTTATGAATGGTAAGAGTTTTTAAATAGTTTTGTTTTTAAAGCCCGTTTAAATTCAGACAAATTCTGGAGATTAGTAAGAGCTGAGGGAAGTCTATTCCAGAGGAGCGGGCTTATTACACTAAAAGAATGATCATAGTAAACGGCTCGATTTGACCTAGAAAGTTCGATTAGACGATTACTAACATCTTGGTATCCTGACCTTAGAGTAAGCTGTATTTTGCTTAAGTTTTGTCGGATACATAGTTCCGATATATAGGCTGGCGCCAATCCTTGCAATGCTTTGAAGGTCATTAAACAGATCTCAAACTCAATTCACAACACACCCCAATTGGGGATGCCATAGTCTCACTGGCTTCAGACGGTTGGGAGTAGTTGGGACTTGCGACTCTGACTTATTTTATTTATTTAATAACGGACCATGTCCAATTTCAACACATTACATATTACACGATCTTAATACAAGTAGAAATGTAACAATACAGGATAATTGAAAAATTACTGCAATGATAGAAAAGTTCACCAAAAACAATAAAGATAATGTCAAGTCAAGACAAGAACAAGGTTTTGATGGAGTTTACGACTTTCGTCACATCAATACAAAATATTACTTAATGACTGACAAATTTCATTAAAGCTTACACCAAAAAATGCAATGTCCTGACTTGAATTGACAAGTCTGGCAATTCTGTACATTGGTGAATGGTATCCATAATGTGTGGAGTGTTGTTTGACGGAAAGCAAATTATTATTTCTGAGTCTACGGGAAGGGATATTGAAAGGGATCAGTTGCAACAAAGTAGGTGAGTCAATCATACTCTTAACAATTTTTAAAATGCAGAAAATATCCTTTCCACTTTTTTCTAAAGAAGAAAGATTTAATTTTACTTCAAGTTCATCTGCTTATTTTACTTGTGCGGTATTCACATTTAAAAAGGTAGGTATATAAGAAACTACTTACAAAGCTGACGATTTTAGAGGAAATTTTGGTTTTGATTCACAAATTATGAGTGTTGTGCATATAAATCTAACGTAGCACAATAAAATAAATTATCTGTTTCATTCAGTAAAAGTTAGAAACAGTACGGAGAAATAAATGGTTGAATCCCAAATGGTCAGACTCCCAGAGTTGCCAGTGAACCGTTCCCGGACCAGCGCCGATATTTTCCGGAACGCGATTCCAGTGAAATAAACAATTTAACATTAATGCATCGTGAATGTTAATGCCGGCAATGGGAAAGGGCGGTAAAACGTTTCTACAAATGGTCGTTCAGTGCTTCGGCGGCAAACTTTTCAAAAAATGTTCATCATAATGTGTACGATCACTTACTGGTCGCTTAGCTCTCGTTAAAGGGTTCGAAGTGTTCAAGAGAGGGTAAATTATAACAGAAAACTTGTAATTAATTATTTAATTGACGTTTATAATATTGATAATAGAAAAAATAAGAAAATACATAGATTTAGGAAATGAGAGAATTTGGCATTCTCAGAAATATATTAATTATACCATTTGTTATTTTGGCTACTAACTGGCATTATACCTGGCTCTCTCGTTCAAAACTTAGGCGTATTGGATCTTTCAAAGAATTTATTTATAAAAATACAAAAATCAGTCATTTTAAATACATATAGGATTATGAAAGATATTTCAAATATTTATATTGAGGGATCTATTACATCAATGGAGGGATCAGTGGGATTTATAGGTCCTATTAGAAGTTCTACCGAGCCGAACCCTCTGATATGAAAATATCTGGAGTCGGTGAATTATTTTCCCATTTGATCTCTGGTGATTTGACGTGTTGTTCTTGTATTATTTTGTATTTATTATACTTATATAATGCACTTGCATAATGTGGATTGACTAGATGATCATTTGTGGAAAAGTGTGTGGAAGGGTTTAGTTTTTCCTATGAGGAAGATTTAACCCGGACATAAAGTCGGAAAATAACGTATGATTTGATTATTTATTAAATATAGGAAATTGACAAAATAATAAACACATTAAGAAAACCAAATTGCTCCTGGATTAGATGAGATAACAACGGATTGCATTAAGATATTGAAAAATGAAATTTTAAAACCTATAACACACTTAATCAACCTTAGTATAACACACTTCTGCTTTCCTAGTACTTTTAAAAAAGTACTAGTGATCCCCATTTATAAATCCGGAGACAAAATGGAAATAACTAACTATAGACCAATCACTCTGTTAAACTCGCTTTCAAAGATTTTCGAAAGAGTATTAAAAAACCAAATTATAAAATACCTAGAAGAAAACAAATTAATCTCGGATAACCAATATGGATTTAGAGTAAAAATAGGCACAAAAGAAGCTTTGGCATATACAATAGATTATATACATAGCAACTTAGATAAAGGGTACAAATGCATAGCGATATATCTAGATCTAGCTAAAGCCTTTGACTCAATCTGCCATAATTCACTTTTAAAAAAATTAGAAAACATTGGTATCAAATGCAAGGAACTCCAACTATTAAAAAGTTATATGAGTAACAGAACACAACAAGTCAAAATTAACAACCATACTAGTAAACCACTGCCGATTACATATGGAGTTCCACAAGGAAGCATACTAGGGCCCGTTCTTTTTACTATTTACATAAATGAACTTTGCAGCATGAAAATAGACGGTGAAATAGTTAGCTATGCTGACGACACAGTTTTACTCTTCAAAATCTAAGGATTGGAATAATGTATATAACATAGCGAATTTGGGAATCTCGCAAGTGAAAACATGGCTAGACTCAAACATACTTACACTTAACATATCAAAGACAAAATTCACAACATACAGTATAAATAGCACGGGACAGCCAAAAAACAACACAAACACCATAAAAATACACGAATGTTTAAACACCAACATCTGCGATTGCCCTCCTCTAGAAAAAACAGAACAAATAAAGTATCTAGGAATCGTAATTGACCATAACCTTAGATGGATACCTCACATCAAACAAATCACAAATAAACTTCTCAAAACAATACACATTTTCCTAAACATAAGAAACATATATAAAATAAAAAAAATTGAAAACAATTTATTTTGCACTCTGCCAATCAACAATAGAATATGGAATTATTGCTTGGGGAGGAGCAACAAACTCGGCTATCAATTACATAGAAACCGCACAGAAATAGACTGACTGATACAGACCAAATATTCAACAGCTGTGACGTACTAGATATACGCCAATTATACGTTAAAACACTACTAACTACATTAAAAAAAAAATTTCAACATACACAAAATAACACTAACAGACCAGTTAGACAAGCGTACAAAGAAAACATAAAAACTCCGACAGTAAATTCAAGCTTTGGACAAAGACACTATCAATACCATGCTATAAAAGCTTTCATCAGTCTAAAAATTGAAATTCCAATTGAAAAATAAAAATAAATTCACACACAAAATTACAAAATGGATTAAAGAACAAAAAAGACAATATTACCAAAATGTCATAGCATAAAATAAAAATAAAACCTACACGTAACGCACAAAACCAATACAAACACACAAGATTATATATTAAATGTATTATTTTATCTTTTATTGTAGATTGTATTTAGATTATATTTTCATATTATAAAATGAAGGCCTCAGCACGGGCAAGCCACCCGTGAGGCCAACATTACTGGAAAACTTTGAAATGTAAAAAAATATTGTACCAAATAATAAAAAAATAAAAAATTTAATACAAGATTTCAAATTATAACAGTACGCAAAATAAGCATAACTTTTTTCCTAATTATTTTACTGCTTCATAAGGTGAGCTGTAGGAGCTCGTATTTATAGGACAAGTAAGTACATGCAAAAAGAAAATAATGCTTAAAAGGCTATTTGTAAACAATATTCAAAGACTTATTAAATAACTACAAACGTAATTCAATAAACAAATGAACATAATTCCATATTCAAATTAACTGTGCTTATAATTAAATAATGATTTAACTTAATGAAATTCAACTGTACTTGAATTTGAGATACCTATCTACAAAATTTACCCAAGCCAGTGAAGGAATATTGGAAACATTAAATAGAAAGCAACTTCAATTGGAAAAAGAGACCAGTGCACATTGTTATGAAATTAAATTTAACTAAATTTACCAGCAAAATGATTATATTGTGTTATGTTTACTAAGTTAAAGAAAAATGGTAGAACCTGCAGACAATCTGCCTTGCGGCAGCACAGCGTAACTACTTTTTTGATATGTTAAAAAAATTTGTAATAAAACTATTACTTGACGGCCGGCATAGTCCAGTGGTAACGCATTGGACTGCCATTCCGAAGGTCGCGGGTTCGAACCCGGCGTGCGCAAATAAATTTTATTTGATTAATTTGTGTTATTTCACAATTAATTAATTAAAATAATGTATAGTATATTTGCGGCACGTTCCAGAGCGGAAGATACTATTAGTATCGCCCTGGTGTAAGACCACCATTCAGAATTGAAACGTTGTTCCAAAATGGCTTTAGCCGTGTTTAGTGACTAGATCTGAATAGCCAGGTACTTCCCCACCTTCCTCTTTCCCTTCCCCACTTACCTTCAGCCTCACAACATCCCCCAATTGGGGATGCCATAGTCTCACTGGCTCCAGACGGGAGCAGTTGGGACTCTTGTGAGGTATTCACTATAAAAAATAAAAAAAAACTAAATATATAAAAAAACTCAAACATAATTCAATGTGCATTATTTTAGAGAATTAATATTAAAACAATAGCCAAAGTTATAATTTTTGTTTAAAGCTGGATTGTATAGATTAAGTAACCGTATGTTAAGGGTACAATATATCATTATCCAATTTCGGGGAGTTAATTTGATTTTTTCAATTGTTCATATTGCAATGTTTTAGCTACCTTAATTTTGTTTTTGGACAGTAAAATATAAATACATGAAGTGTTACTGAGGCTTTGTCGTTCTTAGCATTGGGATGGCTATTATGCCCTTTGTTTTAAATCTACAGGGTTTTCCAATAAGAGGTGTTATTTTGAATAGCACGCTACTTCAGTAGATGTTACTTTTAAAGCTGTCGTTTTTTAACATTTGACAAGTATAAACTACGCCATTAATAAAAATGGAACAATACACGCTGCAACAACGCATTAAAATTATTAAAATTCACTTGAGTGAATCAAATGCAAATCATCTTGAGTGATGAGGCCCATTTCCACCTCGGTGGCTTCGTCAACAAGAAAAATTGTCGCATCTGGGGCTCGGAAAACCCAAGAGTTATTGTTGAAAAGCCTCTCTATCCTCAACGTGTGACTGCTTGGTGCGGTTTATGGTCCAGTGGAGTCATTGGACCTTACTTTTTCGAAAATGAGGCTGGAGCCACAGTTGCGGTGAATGGATTGCGCTATCGAGAGATGATCAATGATTTTTTTTGTCCAAAATTAGATGGTATTGATTTGGACAACGTTTACTTTCAACAAGACGGCGCTACGTGTCACACAAGCAACGAAACCATTGATCTTTTAAGATTGAATATCAAAATAACACCTCTTATTGGAAAACCTTGAATTACTTATGCTATCTAATGGTTGAATTTTATTGTGAAATATTCTTTATAAATTTGATATAAGGCGTTTCTTTTAAACAATTCTGTCATAGTTGGTACAGTAAATTCCCGAAATATCTCTTGAGCTGTGATGAAGTATTATTGTGAGTCTGGGGTTTCTCACAAACTCTATTATTTAATAAAACTTCAGCTTCAAAAACGCTTAATGTGATAGATTGACAATGGTTCTAATATCTTCATTAGTAGGCGGTTGAAATAATATGGATCCCGATCTTGAGGTTCCCACCTTATTTATTATCCCCTCGGTCTCTACATACCAGACAGCTAACGCTATCTATGGGTACCCTAGTGGCATCTGTGGGTGAGCTCATGCACTATTGTCAAGGCTATTACAATTATTATATTTCTAGCATTTTATGTTTGATGTTTGTGGCTTTATTTACATTTATTTATTAACGGATTGACTTGAAACGTTTTTCGTTTCTTCTGTAAAATATTGATTTTGAAGGAGTTACAACGTGAGATCCAAAGGGGGTAAAAATATATTTTTTAGATTTTTTTAATTACGAATTCAACTATAATGAAAGACTATCTATAAGAATAAAAAAAAATGCTTGAAACGGCTTTGTCCGTATATAGTGACCAGATTTAAATAGCCAAGCACCTTCAAACTTTTCTCTTCCCAGCTCCTTTGTCCAGGGTTTTCCAATAAGAGGTGTTATTTTGATATTCAAAGAGCTATCGAGAGACGATTAATGATTTTTTATGGCCGGAATTAGATGGTATTGATCTGGACAACGTTTACTTTTAACAAGACGGCGCTACGTGCCACACAAGCAACGAAACCATAGATCTTTTGCGGGAAAAGTTTCCGGACTGTGTTATCTCTCGAAGAGGTGATCACAATTGGCCACCGAGGTCTTGTGATTTTTTTTAACCTTGCGACTTCTTCCTTTGAGGCCAAGTGAAAGAGAAGGTCTAAGCCAACAGCCCAGCGTCGATTCAAGACCTCAAAGATGGAATTCGTGAGGCTATCGAGGACATAAGGCAGGAACTTAGCGATTTGGATATGGAAAATTTCATGAAAAGGATATGTTCCTGTAGGCGTGGTCGTGGTGGTCATTTGACTGATGTAATTTTTCAATATTAACGGCATACCTTTTTCTTTATAATGAAATAAACTTTTGATCATTTATATTAAAAAATGGCATTTTTCTTTGAATATCAAAATAACACCTCTTATTGGAAAACACTGTATTATTAGTAAAGTTGTCGGCACGTTCCAGAGCGGTAAATACTTTGAATACCCATCGCTCGGTAAAAAAATCAGCAAAAATAAGCAAAAATAGCTTGAAATGGCTTTAGCCATGTTTGGTAGCCAGGTACTTTCATCCTTCCTCTTCACCGTCTTATTCCCTTCTCCACTATCTTTAGCTTCACAATATTAATTAATTCAATTGGGGATGCCATAGTCCCACTGGTTTCGGAAAATTAAAACTACAGAAAAACTGCACTCATTTATTACGACAGTATTTTCATATATATACAAATTTTATGAATCTTAAAGTATGAGTACAAAAATAAATTTAATTACTGAAAAAAAATTTTTTTTGGTATTCAAGTTAACGGTGATGCCATTTTGTATTTTTCCAACATTTGTTTAAACTCTCTCTAACGAATTTCCGAGAACCGTTTCCGCACAAGGATTAATTAAACTAACGATGAAATAAATCTACGGAATTCCGAGGAAATCGGAAAATGGGTGCGCCATTTAATTATTCAAAGCCTTGTTTGATAGGGAGATAATTCCATGTAATTAAATCAAAATTTGACCTCCCAGAAGCCAACAGTTTAGTTTTAAATACTCACTTTTAAATCTGAAACCCCGTAAAATTAAAAAAAAAGTATTGACGGTTTCATGTGATTTTTTAAGAACTACTGTCACAGGGCAATAGATGTTTATAATAATTAAAAAATGGAAATACCCAGTCGCATTTCTATGCTCCTGGTATTTTATCTTGTTGACCGGTTTACGTTTTGATGTTTTTTTTTATTTTTTATCTAATGCGCCATATAAAATTTTTATAATTAATTTCCCTTTGACATTTCTGTGCTCTTGGTATTTTGTTCCTACCGATAGGTTCACGCTTCGACGTGTATTATTGAAATACTGGGGTGGAGCCGCGAAAGTCGCGGATAGCCTCGATTGTCGACAAATCAGTCCCAATTTAGAAAATGGCAGTAAAAAAAATCAGTTAAAAATATTATATTTTAGACAGGCCCTGAATTTTCTAAACAAATTATGCAATTTTCGACAATGACTCTGAAATTCTAAGCAGTTCATTGAACTGGTGTTGCACAGAGAGGCACGACCAAAATTAGTATTTTTAATCATAATATTCGAAAGTTTATTTATGACCAAATCAAGATATTCGTCATATTGAAATTCTAGGAATATTCAGTCAGCTTATTTAAAATTGAACCAACATAAAAATCCTGACCAAAATTGAAATCTCTCATCATAGTTATAGCTTCCCGAAATTATTTGAAATTTTTTAAATAAAATTGACGGCCTCGCGAACGTTTAAAACGTTTTTAATTTCAAAGCAAGTGCATTTTTTGCGTATTAAGGGGAACAAGACTAGACTTAGTTCGAGATATGGTCATATTTTAATTAATTCCGACAAATTTGTAACCATAGTATATTTAAGATTAACCCGCCATCACTCACTCGGGGTGCTGTCAGCACCCCCACGCATTTTTGTCTAGTTACGAGTCCGCGCGTCTCAGTACCTTCAAGTGACTTTTAAACACGGGGAGGGAGGGGCAGTGTGGCGCGAGCGCTCGCAACGTGAAGACGTGTCAAAGTTTGCGTGCGGTGGTCACGACACCCTGCGAGTGCTCGTGTTATACTTTCGCGGAGGTTACTTTATTAGGTTTTTTACGATAAATAAGAAAATTTTATTTGATTTTGTTAATTAACCCTTATATTTATGATTTTTAATGAGAAAGTTTAAGTTTAAAGTTTTTTTTAAACTAAGAAATTGTTTTTTTTTATTCTTTGAGGAAATGTGTCTAGTGTGATAGTCGAAAATCATGTAAAAAAACTGTATCCAAATATATTTTATAAATAAAGAAAAAAAATATATATATCACAATATTATGACTAAAAATGCTGATTATTATATTGTTTTGTAGAATAGAAATAAAGTTGATTTTTAAAATTTACGTTTTCTATTTACATATGTCATACAACACTTAATAATAAAATGCTAGTATAATTCCATCAACTGATACTATATGTATAAAAATGTACATTGAGTATGTGGGGTGACCACAACACCCCGCGAGTGCTCACGAGGTTAAAAACCGTGATGGAGGGTTAATAAAAACAGTACCTTACCATTAAAATATATTTTTTTGTAAAACGGTTTAAATTTTATCAATAAGATAGTGACGTTTCTTTGGATAAATTGTATTTTGGTGATCAGTGGGTGAGGCACGAAATGAAAGAAGGTTGTTGAAGGTCACATGTGTTTATTGGTGAGTCAGTTGCCGTGACGAGGAGACGATGTAGGACAGATGATGAATACTCCAGATGCTGGCTGATGATATGCTGGTCAAGCGCGGGTCAGTGAGTCGACGCCGGGCGCTGGTGACCGGGACTCGATGGATGTCAGGCACTGGTGAAGAACGTAGGTCTTCAGGTACTCCAGTGCTGACGAGACGGCCGAAGGTGCGGCGGACCTTGTGGGCAGTTGAACGGGAACGGCGTGACCAGTGAGGATGCTGCGTGTCCTCGTGGTGGTCATGGTTGCGTGGAAGAAGCGCTGGTCAGAGACGCTGGAACCAGGGCGCTTGTAATCCGTTGTAGCGCTGGCCATGGACACGGCCGAGGCGCTAAGATGATGTCCCGATAGAGTCCATGATGATACGGGCGAAGCCGGGTACGTGGCCGACGCGGGGCGCGGGACGCGCCGATCGTCACTCGTGAGATTTATTCACTGGCGGCAGATTGATAACTGATGACTGACTGACTGACTCGCTGCGTCGGGCTTATTTATACTACTCGGCCGACGGCGGCAGTAGGTAGGTGGATGGCAACTAAATTCTAGGCACTCGCACAGACTGTTTGTTTCGGGAACCTTCGATAGTGCGGCGATTATGCATAGGCCGTAGACTCGAACCTTCTGGCGAGTTCTCGTAGTATCCCAGACGAACTGCAGTATTATTGTCGCGAGTAGATACTTGAAACAGGTAGATCTCGTAGTACGTAGATTACTTTGTTTACGATTTAACGATGCAAGTAGCAAGTACGTACCTAAGTAGCAAGTAGCAGTTTATTATTAATTATTTAATCTGGATAATTCGACGCCACAGTATATTTCCTAATTTAAAAAAAAATGGTACGTAAAACATTATACGGTTAAGATTTAAGTTGGTAGACATTAAAGTAAATTTACGATTTGTTAAATTAGAAATTAAAAACTTACTTTTTGGGACGCAATGTCTGCTGTTTATAGAATAACTAGTTTATTTGGGATACATACTTCTTTGTAGATTTTCTTTCATATTATAATGTAGATTTTCATTCCGCCAACAAAAACAAACCAGTTGTTTTGACAGATTGTAAGGAAAAACAGAAGTTTGACAGCAAGAAGCATAGGGTAATTTATGTTAGAGAAATGTTCAATGGATGTTAAGAGTAATTGTGGAAACGATGGAAAACGTTTAATTTGGGATAACGTAAGAGATAGGAACAAATTTCTCGGAATTAAAACTTGTTATTAGAGAATTCTGGAAATATTTTCCACCAGTGCACAAAGCTAAAAACTTCCTCAGATCTCTGTATAATTTTCCACAGATTCTAACGTAATTTTCCACAGAATGCACCCGCTAGTAGCTAGTAGGAGGAAGAAATGCCGTCACGCTACATTTCCAAGGTTTCATTATAATATCCAGAGTAATAACGCAGTTACTTACTCGTAGCTATAAGCCATAACCGCAATCGAACGAGATATTTTCACGATAAAATATTCCTGGGAGAAATGATAATGATGAAATAACAAAACTGCAATTTTTATTAAATCTAGCTCAGTACAACCATTATTTTCTTTATTTATTTTTAATTTTCATTTTAAACACTCACACAACTGCCAACGTAGTTGGTCAGCTGGTCAATTTCACAATAATAATAATAACACTAAAGCACAAATATAACTAGAGACCAAAATACAGAAATTACAGAAGAATAAAATTACCAGTACACTACGACTACAATACATAGACATAAAATATACAGAAAACATACAAATACTCAAAGGTACACAACATATTCTTAGGCATACATAAGATTACATGCATAAAATCAATGGATACTAATCTATAGGTGCTTAGAGACAATATCAACAACAGCAAAAATCTTGATCTATTTATCAATTTCATAGCATTTTTTTTAGTTCAGTGGTAGTTCAGCTCTTTATATACCCACAACACGTGCATTAGCATAGTCAAAAGAAAATGTACTGCATCATCCTGTAAATATTTTTTTAATAAAAAAAAAATTATAAAATAAAAAAATTTATCGATAAACAATAAATAAAATTACTACAGTGAATACTAATTTTTAAAGGGCAGTATAACGAATTAATTTAATATAATGCACTTGTATTTTACATGTTTGAACTATACGTTTTAATGAAAATAACACTGGTAAACTCCTTAAAGCGCTCATTTTTAAAACATAAAATTTTATTTTTAATCCTCTCAAGTATCTATGGAAATTTAAAAAAAAAATTATGTCCGTTTATCAGACAGCAAATATACTTATTTCGGTTGTCCGTGCTAATGTGCCTTAATTATTTCTGCGTGAAAATGTTCACGTTCGGTGAACTCAAATTTGCTAAAAATCTTATTAAAAAATAATTCAGATAATCGTTGAAGTAGGTACCTACCACAGATACTTATCAGATTTAAAAAAATATATTAGTGATTAAAATTTATAAATAAGTCTTTATTTATTGTTTTTGCGTTTAATTTGTCGAACTCCGTTAAATTCATTTTTTAATTTAATGTTAATTAAATTTAATAATATTATTATTAATTTCTGCAAGTATTTTTTGGTTTTTGTTATTGTTTCAGATTTTCAAGGCCATTTTCAAATTGTGGTTATAACCACGTTTAGACGACTCATTTATATGATTCTATTTTACCCCCTCCCAATTTAAAATGATTTGTTACTGGTTAAACCGATTTACTTATAAAATAATTGTGTCAATAGATTTCATATTCTTTGGGGTATTTTGAAGTCTGTTTTCCCCACATTAATGTTATCTTAATTGTTTAATAATGATGTGACTGCTAATGAAAAGTCTTTATTTGATATATTTATTTCTATTTCAATTTTTGACAGATTTCCTCATTTTTGAAGTTTAATAACGGTGTCCATTCGAAAGTTAAATTTCTTATCGTGTCTCTAATTTTTCAAGAAATTGTATTATAAAGAAAATTGATGGTATTTGTTTTTGAAAGACAAAAATCATGAACCAAATATTTTATAAATCCTTTTTGTTTCACAAATCCAACAATTGTAATAACCAATGAGTTTTCACAGGTCTGCGCTGGTCCATACAAAAATATTAATGGAAGTGCGCCAGCTGCACATGAATATTTTTAACTAATGTTTTCATTTGCATACACACATTATATCCATTTCAAAAATTTTATTAAATGAATCGTTATTACCAGTGCTGGACACTCACGCTAGTGATATTGTCTGTGCCATAAAATCTGACATATCGCTTTAGTAATCATCAATTTTATCCCATTGCTGTATTTAAACGTAGAAAAAGCATAATCATAAAAAATTACATAAAATTTTCAACTAAAAACCACACAAGATCCAACAATTTATTCAGTACTAGCTGACGTGTACCCGGAGTTGCTAGGGGTTATCCTTAGGAGATAGTCATATACCATGGTGCACTTTTCTGTATGCCTTTTTATGTGTACAATTCCGCAGTATGTTATTTTCATGTACTCGTATTTCATAAGCTTTAGCCAGCATTAGCAATGTAAGCGCCCGAAAATCAGTTACAATTTTGAAAATAATATAATTTAAAAAAAAATTTGATAAAATATTATATCATCGGTAGCTTCTGTATGGCTTGTCTTAAATCTTCACACAATCGGTTCCATTTTTTATTATAAATCTTAAATTCAAAGCAAATCCGAATTCTTGACTTCATTGAACTAGTGACAAACGCACAACCTAAATTAGCTTTCTTAATAAAAAAAAAGATTATTACGATCACAACGTTTTTCTTTTTCCTCGACTGTTACAGCGTAACTAATGGGAAAGCATTCGGCCTTAGAGTACCATCACACCGAGGAAGTGTTATGGGGAACAGGGGTACTCTCGCATTTCCGTAAACACAACATTGAGATAGAGGGAGCAGAAGTTATAAATGTAGAGAAGCGAAGGATACTTCATTCTTCCACTAAGTTGCGACAAATAATAATCCGTAAACTCAATAGAACAACGGCACAACACCATTACACATACTCAACCATTAAATATTATAACAAACTTCCTAAAGAAATACAAGCTGAAAATATTTTTTAAGAGCAAACTTAAAATTTTTTTTTTTTTTTACAGTATTACCGCACAAGAGTCCCAACTGCTCCCGTCTGGAGCCAGTGAGACTATGGCATCCCCAATTGGGGTATGTTGTGAGGCTGAGGGTATTGGGGAGGGGAGGGAGATGGGGAAGAGGAAGGTGGGGAAGTACCTGGCTATTCAGATCTGGTCACCAAACACGGCTAAAGCCATTTCAAGCAACGTTTCAATTCTGAATGGTGGTCTTACACCAGGGCGATACTGAGAGTATCTTCCACTCTGGAACGTGCCGCAAATATACTATATATTATTTTTAATTAATTAATTGTGAAATAACACAAATTAATCAAATAAAATTTATTTGCGCACGCCGGGTTCGAACCCGCGACCTTCGGATCTGTAGTCAAAAGCGTATACCACTAGACCACGCCGGCCGTCATATACACTTTACTTCAAACGAATTTGGTTGTGTGGTATAATATTGTATGCATTTGATTTTAAAAAGTCAGTATTATATATAATATGTGTAATTTTCTGTAAAAAAAATCTGTAATGTTTATAATAATTAACGTATGTCTGTTTTTCTGTCAATTAATTTGAATGTCTATATTTATCGTAGTATTCCCGAAATTATTTACAAATACAAATAAATTATATACACAGCTCCTGATTAAGGAGTTATTAACAAATATCAAGAAACATAATCTATTATAAATTTACAATTTTTAAGTAAAACAATATAAGACATTAAGTACATTGATATTTTTGAGAAATAAAAAATATAAGTTCTCTTGATTTTTCACGGCTTTGCTCTAGTAGACAAATAATTGCAGAACAGTGATGAAATGTAGGTGTAAACGTAATTATAATGTCGTGGCCAAAACAATAAAATCGATTAATTGCTAAAAACATAAGTGTTTTTTTTGTAATAACTTAGTGAGTAAATCCTATTTTTTTCATAATAATTAATATTCTTAATAAATAAATATAATAATGTAAAATTAAAATAAATTTTCAGCCTTGGCTTGCAGAAAAAGTCAATAGATGTCGCAGGTTAAAAAAATATATTTATGATATTTTTTTCAATACATTATCTAGATTGCATTTAGTTCGAGTTGAATTTTGCGATTACACATAAATATAGCAACCAATAAAAATGTGCGGTGAGAAAAATGAAGACAATATTGGTAGTTCTTATTTAAAGTATGTTACAGTTAAAAATAAATAGGGTCCCATTAGCGCAGTTCGTAGAGCAGCGACCCAACAAGACAAAGGACCTGGGTTAATGTCTGAGATGCGACCGTATCTTTTTCTGTTACAAATTTTCGTTTAAAAATCGCTAGTATTATCTTCAATATTTAAAAGAGATTTTTCAGTGTACAATTTATTTCAATTAACTCAGTGATATCAGTGGTCTAAAGAAAGATGTTTTGATATTCAATTTGCTCTACCTATAATACATCGCCGTAGAAGAAGAAGAATATATATATTTTTTAATTTTTTCTAATTCCTTCAAAAATGTCTACAAGAAAATATTATTTGTGTCTTTAAAGGGTACAAGAATAGAACCTTTTTTAAAAACAATTTAATTAAATGTCAGACAACTTTTCCTGTAATCCGTAGAATAATTTAAAATGAGGAATTTAAAGAACAGTTAAATATGTAAAATGTGTAAAATAATTGGGTCTCCTCCAAAAAAAGTTTTCAGAACACACAACAATAACATGAAACATTAGAGCGTGCCCATACACATTGATCGTATGCGTACACAAATGTTTTTGTTTACCATCGGTTTCGGAAATCAAATGTGTATGGTTAACTCAAACATTTGTTCAATATTTGAAAAGGTATATTATATAACTATTATACGTTATATATAACCATTGTAATGATTGTAGCCTATGGGTTAAATCATATTATCTAAGCTTCAAAAGGCAGTAACAAATAGGAATATATACGAAGATTTTCAAATATTCTGTGTACTTCGTACTAAAGTAGAGTGATTTTCAGACAAGTCAATGTTTCAGAATTCCATACAACAGGTCAACTCGATTTCCGCCTTAACTTTTCTCTCGTGTTCTATGTCCGGTTCTTCATAATTCTTTCACGATATCTTGTTTACTTGAGTATTATTTTCTTCTGAATTTTTAAGATACAGAGTCTGCTAACAAAATTTTTTGCATTATCTTATTATTACAATTTCATGAAGCTTTTAATAAAATCACTATTTATATGCAGTAATGCATTAAAATGTTAATTTAAACAACGGAAAATATTCTTTGAAAAAATGAGTCCATTATTGTTATTTCATTTCTCGCTGAATTAATTATATTTATAATAGTGTTTCTCTTACCTCACAACTGCAAAAATCTTTGTTTTTTTTATTATTTCTTCATGTAAATTGTCTCAATGTCAATAGGTAAAAAATGAAGAATCTTAAGCGAATGCGTAAAGGCATTTATTTTTGTATGGGTTTACTCTTATTCCCATGCCATACGACGCTAGTATTTCAAACCAGGATAGAAAAAAACTATGCCAACGTCCTTTCCTGGCAAGATCCTGGCTTACTCTCTTGGCTTGGTAAAAGCTAGATCGGTTTACATGATGCTAAAAAAATTAAGTCAGTATCATTGCAACGACTGAAGAAATATGGAAAAAAACACTACACTAGCCGATTATGCACTAGCTTCGCCGGCCACAGAGCTAAATACAAAGCCAGGATAGTGACTTCCGTGGTGGGGGGCGCTACCAGCTCAAAAAACAGAACCCCATCATATTATACTATCCTGGCTTCAGATACTGTCCCACTGGCTTCATCACTAGCTATATTTGCTAGTTTGCTAGATTACAAGCAATATTTTTTTTTGATGGAGACTTTTAAATACAAAACCGTTTCTTTTGCTCATTTCTCATACAAATAATTTTCATAGCTATCTGTGTTGTACTTCCATAGATAATAATAATAATATCTTTATTTAGGAAAGTTTACAAATTACAACTATACATACATATTATGGTGTACATTGATTTGTAACTTTTATATTTAAGGTTATAAAATTAACAAAAATGAAGAACTATTAATACAAACATAATATTGTGAAGGTAAAAAGAAAATAAAAGTACAGTTGTGGTTTCTCAAATACCGCCTCACTAGGCTGGCCTGTGTTGAGGCAGAATTTTTCGTGTTAGTTCCTAATACGATTGAACATACCTATACTTGTATTAAGAAGTATTCGCTCAATATTGTGGTGGTAATGTGGTGACTTTGATAACTGCGAATTTGGGTGAATGCACCGGTAAAAGCCCTATTCTTATTTTTGATCCAAATTTTTACATTTACTCGTATGACGAAGTTAATATCACTTTGAAGCTTTTGCAATCGCCATTTTGTTTGTGCCTGACAGTTGATCGCTCTTACGATGCGCACTGTAGATCGATGGTCGCATGTGGTTTTATCGACACACTTAGGTATGTTCTAAGATGGTAAGTATACGTCACTACACTAGTATACTTATGTGTAAGTCATATTATAGCACTATTTTGTAAATACCCAGTCACTCATAAAAATATGTATAGTTTTAACTCACTAGTTAAAAGTCTTAGTTATAAGCCACTAGTTTTAAGACACTAGCTATTAAACTTAATTATAAGCCACTAGTAATAAGTTATAAGTCTAAGTGATAGCAATAGATTAAATGCATAAATTGAGTTATAAAGCGCCCTAAAGGTGATTTTCTCACGAAAACAGCGCTATACAAATAAACCAATCGTTATTATTAAATCTTCTTTGCATACTTTGACAACTCATATCCCTGAATAAGGTAATGTGAAGTTAGAACCCTGTCCAACCAAAGTGATGATAAGGTGATATGGGATAAGGGTTCATAATAACATACGAAAATATTGTGATGCCAATGTACTCAAAGAAACATAAAGAAATAACAAAACATGGGATTATACATTATCAATTATCATTAATGTTGTAAAAATGCCATGAACATCACACAACTAACAGAAGTAAAACACTAAGATTTACTCTGTTTATTGAAGTGAACCTTCTTTACGCGCGTTATGCATTTTCGAGGACCGGAGTAAAACCGACTCATGACCGTCACGAAAAATCGTGATCATTTCGCCATAAGAGCCTAGCTAATATTATATACCTAGTTTAGGTCACTCTCCAAACTCAGCTTCGCGGTCTAGAGGCAGGGCGCCCGATTGTCGTCGTGAAGAACCGAGTTTCGATCCCCGCTTTAACTAATTTTTTTTTCTTTTTTTGATTTTTTTAATACGAGGAAAAGTGATAAAATGCTCTCGTGCTGCGACTTTTAGATATTTTGACTATATGATATTTTGGTCGAAATATAGCTTAAAAATCGAGCCGGTAGAGTCGCACGGTATTTTGATTAATTATTTTTTTTTTAATGATTAAAATTACTAATCAAGGCCGATAACGCGACTAATTACCCTCGCAGACGTGCGTGACGAGTTTTTTTAGTAAAAAACACAGCCGTAAGTGAGTTTTTCAAAATTTAGAAATGTTTTTCAAATTCAGACTCCATACGGGTATGAGACTGTTAAAACACGATAGATCTTTTCCAAAACGGACAAATAAACGGAAATATTTTGAAAAACGACAGATTTGACTTCACACTGCCGATATATCTTCGATTCGACCCTATATAAAGCGTTAACGAGACGTTATGTGATATTATTCATTTGCCGTGTTTGAAAACGATGTATACGCGGTTCTCGTTGCGCGAGATACCTCTCCTCGCGGTCTAGAGGCAGAGCGTTCGACACTCGTTATGCAGGACCCGGGTTCGAATCCCATATTTTTATAACTTTTAATTTTTTTATCACACGCTACTTATAAATATGTCAATAGACAGTAAAAAGAGAGAATGAAATGAAAAGAGAGAGAGAAGAATACTAAAAGTTTCACTTCCGTCGTGCATAGGCTTGCCACACACTGTATTTTTTTAAATATCATTTCAAATCACCATAGAAAAATGTAAAACAGTACTGTAATATGTAGACCTCAAAACATGCACCTATTGACATACTAGTAGTAGATATAATAAAAATAAATAAAAAAAATCTTGATTTCAAAGTAATAAACAAATAAATTATATAACGCGTAAAAAAGTTTTACATCTTGTAATGGTTTGGAGCCCCACGTTATGCGCCAGTGTTATGGACAGAGCCACGTAGGGTTTGGAGCCGGCTGTTTAGCTTCAGGGGTAGAATCATGGGACTCTAGTTATTAGCTCAGGTAGGGTTGTCAAATTATGCCTTTACACGGAGGACATTCAACAATTTAAGACTCCACTCTCTCGTCAAATGAAACACCTAAATAGAAATGATTAATGAGTGTATTTACAGGCTAACAAGCACACACATAGTATAACACAAAAAGGGCACACAATATACATCGTAAATTAATCCTGGCTGTTTAAATTGAACAAACCTATTTCTCATATCTTCAACAGGCTTCTAAATAGGCACATAATATGGCAAAGGTTTGGTGTACGCTTGACACATGAGATGTCCCGGGAATGCAGGAGTTGCTAGGTCAGCGAGGTGTTACTTCCAGACATTGTAGAGTGGAAACAAAGGTAGTAATCGTCTACACGCGCAAAACGTGCGCGTGCTAGACTCGCGCGATGATGAGGAGCCCGAGCCGAGCGCGCAGCGTTCAAGGCTGAGGGTCAGAGCGAAGTGATTTTAGTTTCGCGGGGATTTTAAAATGTGTTTGAGAGATCTGTTACGTAACAATCTCTTTTAAAATGTATATTTAAAGCTTTAATAAAATATTGGTTTGACTGAAGATTTTACTTTTTTCCCAAGGACTGAAGTATACCTAATAACCTCACCAAATTCCGATTGAGCAGTACTGACATTTATTTCGTATATTAACTGCCGTAATGTCATTTGATTCTTTTGTGTACGTGGTTGCCACCAAAACGCATTGTCATCAACAATCTTCCTAGTTTAGGCTCGATCGGATGTCAGGAAGTGGAATAATTTTCGCTTCAAAGATTTTCATTAATTCATCCCCGAAAACAAACTCTAAATTCAAATTGATGTATTTAAAAGAATAGTGGGTAGGTATAAGATACAAGGATACATAATATATATAACAATAGAAGAACCATGGTACATAATAAACTTAAATAAATACTAGTAATTAGATACAATCCAACAATCATACAAATTAAAAATATTAAAAATCGCCTTTTAAAATGCTAATCTGTGAAAACTGTTAACCACATTTAAAATAATTTGTTAAATTATGGACAGTGTTCATAATGATGGCTTGCATAATGAAAGACAATTTTACAAATTTCACTCATAATATTCATATAAATCTCTCCCGCGAGGATTATTCCATTTGCACCCTTAGCGACTAGCAAACACGAATATCATTTGTAAATGTCCCCTGAAACCTGAAAAACCGAAAGCTCGGACCCCCAACGGTTCCGAAACAAAATGCTACAACCTCCATCCGGCAATAGTGCCATCTCATCACCGAAGATAAAAACCAATAGAACTTTATTGTGGCAAACATATTCAATTAGGTCAACAAATAAACAAATTCCTTATTTTTTATATCAACTGCAGAGTGGTACATACTTTCTCTATAGCCATGGTGAAAGAACACTATTCAATGGCTTGAAATAAGATCTGAATATACAGGTATTCCCTACCTTCCTCTTCCCATCTCACTGCCTTCCCTACTACCTTCAACCTTGCAAAATATCCCGATTGGGGATGTCGTAGTCTCACTGTATCCAGACCGTAGGGTGCAGTTGCGAATCTTTTGCGTTAGTAATGTAACAATACATAAAAAATATTCCAACTTCGTTTCTCTCGGGGCCCATGTCATCTTTGTGATTTCTGTGTGGAGGGTCTCTTTGCGGAAAGGAAATAGTGAACTTTCGTCTTGAATAAATCCATGATGTAGGAAGGAGGAAACACAAGTGCCGGCAAATCATTCCGTAAAGGATCTGTAACACAAAATAAAAATTCCTTTTGGACTAAATAACACCAATAATGTCGAATTTTTGTCAAACTTAGCACCCTGTCACACTCAAAACTCACGAGCCGCCCCTTCTTGGACTATCTGACAGTGATAGCATGTCGGTTGTACCCGAATGGTTCCGAGTGCAACCGAGACGTTACGATTCCTAGGCCGGGAGCCAGGAGTTAGGAGATTTTATTTTTTTATTTTTTTATTATTTTAATATAGATCATAGTTACATTAAATCATAGATATTTTGCAATATATCATATTTAGGTACATAGTTGGTCATGTATACCTTATCAGAAAAGAGGAGCTCTTGTGCCTGATAAGGGAGCCACAATTCTTACTTAGATTCAATGTTATGTGTAAAATAAAAATATTATATATATATATATACATATTTTTTTTAATATAAGTTTTTTTGGAAAAAAAGTTTGATTTTATTTATTTGTTCTTGTTGGTTCGTAATACAGCGCAATTCGGAAGGGAGATTATTGTAGTTTTTTATGGCTTGGTAAATATAATGGTTTTGCATTTGAGTTGTTTTAAAGATTGTCGTAATAAATTGATTTCCATTTCTCATCAGTTTGTAAAATTCTTGATATTCTGTGTTATTTTTTTCTTTACACATTTTTATAATTGAAGTTTGCTTAAATATATCATCAATATTTGGTACTGGAAACAATTTAAAAAGCAATTTTGTTGGGAAAGTAGAGTTTTTTTTAAGTATTACCTTTATAATAATTTTTTGTGAGACTTTTACTGAGTGTAGGTTGTTTTTATAAGATCCTCCCCAACCTATGATTCCGTAAATAAGCAGGGAGTGGACAAGAGCATAATATACATTTTTTAGTATTTTCACATTTAAAATATTTCTTAACCTAACAAATATATATATACATTTCCTTATTCTCTTTACTAACTCCGTAATATGGCTTTTCCATTTCAAATTTTCATCGATGATCACACCAAGATATTTAATTTCAGAAGAAGAGTTGATTTCAGAAGAAGAGTTGAGTTGATTAGATAACTCGTAGCTTCTGATAGAACGGACGTACGTTCGTCTAGAGATTCATTGTAATTATCTTAACGGTAATAAGGTATTCATAATCTTTGACAAGATGTGTCGATATGTTAATTGGTAACATCAGATTACTCTTAATCCACTGGAGATCACACTTCTAGGGATTTTCTGTACAGTACATCTCACCGGGTAGTAATTGAAATGGTTTCTGTTTCAATATCCAAACTGAGCGTTGCAGCGTTTTGGCAGTGTGCCCACTGGGATTACGTGCGCCTGGCAAACGACGATGGAATATATTTTGAGGTGTATTCAATTATGCATTATTATAATACTCTGAATTTGTGGTTGCGTGTTAAAAGAATAAGTTAGTTTGGTTTAAAAAATATACCGCACGCCTTTATTGCGTCACTTTGTTCACCTTTGGACGGGTCACAATCAAACAGTGTTTGGTGTAATCAGAACACAAACTTTGGTAACCGACTTCGGATCATTTTCATCATTTCATCTATCTTTCAAACGAGTTTTCACAGCTCCAAAATTCATGATAGAAATGACGCCGCGAGCTAGAAGTATTTACAATAATCTAGGAAATCCTGACAAAAAATACACCCAAGCCTACCTTGTAATAGGTTAAGATTACATAATTTTTTATTTTTTTTTAATTTGATACATGATATAGAGAGAACATGTGGTTTTTGTGATATTTCACCCTCCATGCTAGGGATGACCCTGTGTTATAGCGGGTGAATTTAAATATAAGAATAATATAAATAATGTTTTAAATGCATTCCTTGTAAGTAATAATTATTTTTGAAAAAAATATTTTCTCTGTAATATACACGATAAATAAATAGTTAATTTTCAAAACGCCGTTTTTGTGAAAAATCACCTCAAAGGTACTGAACAAATATGACTTCTAAGGCTCCATCTATTTATATACAAACAATACAGAAAACATACTTACCTGGTAAGTCAGTTGAAAAATTCTAGATCTGCTAATTGGAATCAGTGAGACTATGGAATCCCTGATTGGGATATTTTGTGAGGTTAAATGATATAGGGAGGGGAAGGAGACGAGGTAGAAGAAGGTGGGAAGATACCTGGCTATTACACACAGCTTACGTTTCGATTCTAAATGGTGGTCTTTGGCCAGGGTGATACAGACTATCTCCCACTCGAACGAATGATTATAGTTAAAATATTTTAGTTTATTATTATTAGTTTTTAACTGTGTTTAAAAGTGTTTATGGAATACGCTTTAAAAATGGAACACGCCACCCAAAAACTAAAAAAAAAACACCACCCAATTTTTTATATTTCACCCTTACCACTTCCTTACAACCTTACAAATGACGTCAACTGAAATCAAAAATTATTGACCGGTCAGTGGCAAAGTTGGCATCAATCATTGTTCAATTTCTCGGCTGGCTAAGTCATCCATCACAACAGTGGCATTATATAAATTAGATATCGGTAAAAAATATATTTATAATCGCAATCTCACCAAAGAAGAAACTAGTTCTTGTGCTTGGTGAGCGAGTTACACTAATTATAAGGAAAACAGAATAACATATTACCATAGGTAATTGTATATTATAGGAACAATTGAAACTTCTGGATCATCTATATAGTTTAGGTGTACATATTCGGAATTCTGTTCATGTTTTCATAATAAATAAGAGAGAAATTAGAAACATCTAAATAAAGTAGTGATAAATAAAGACTGATAATAAATATAAAGAAAGGGAAAAACAGGCAATTATTTAGTTTATTATTTCTGACATAAGTATAACTTCAGTTCAAGTTTCAGTTTGTTGATCTCTTTTAATTTATTTATTTCAATATGAAGGATGTTTAAATGCTTTATTCCTAAATACAACAAAGCAACATTTTCCGCTCACTGTGGTGAAGTAGGTTTTTTTCAAATATTGTCGAGTTATTAATCCGGGACTGTTGGTCTTTCTTTTAAATAAATATTATAATTTTTGATTTCTTTTATGAAATCTCACATTTGAGATATATTTTTCCTAACTCAGCGTTAGCTCAGTTTTGATTGGAGAATTCGGTCGAAAGTATTAGATTCCGTTGCATCTTCGCCATTTTATAATCTAGGCAGCGATGCGGCCTTTACACCGCATATTCCAAATCTGTAATGCATTTCAGCGGCCAAAGCATGCCAAGAATTTTTCATGGTCGCATAAAGGAAAGTTTGGTTTTTGTTATAGGAGTACCTACCCTCATGGGAAATGAATTTATTTTAAAACCCTTAATACAGGATGTTTTCAGTTTGGTCAAAAAGTTTTTTGTTTTATTTAAAATAATTCTCTCATGTAATTCCCTCGGTAAAAAGTATTTTCAATTTAAATACCAAATTGAATATGTTTTTGTAACTAATGTTTTCAAGCGTTGCTTATTCCAGGGTATTTAATTCTGATCGAATGTTCGTAAAATGTTTTAAACATATATGTAAAAGTAAACATATATTTAGGTTTGATATAATATATGTTTACATTTGGATAAAAGGGGTTTGAGGTTAACGTGACAGAATCAATTTAAAGAATTAATTCATCTTCTGTGACCGTCACCATTTCGTTACCTTACGTAACATACAAATGTTACAGAAAAATAGAGAAAAATGGAGCTTAAGTTATGGAACTTGCATCAAGCATTAGAATCCACGTACAAACCTGGATTCTAATGCTTGATGCAAGCTCCCAAATTCCTCCCAAATTCATCTACAGTTTGAAGAAATGCTGTGCTAGAGCTTTTTTGCCGTGTGGTATCTTGAACAAGTCGTTATGACGACTACGAATTAAGATTTTTCAGACAAATATCAATAAGCCAAAGAATGATAGCTACCAAAGAATGAGAAATGGCCTATCAATAGAATTACGTTTTATATACCTCTATATGCATCTTCAAAATACTCTGGACATTATGGAGTCTTCTTCGACAAAAATTCATAACATCATAAAGGGGGACAAACCAAGATTCAATTGATAATCGAGGAAATGATCGTTGAAAGACTTGATAGAAGACGATACCGTACCAAGGTATCTAGCACGGTCGATCGATAAAACCTTATATCAATACTATATCGACTAATTCGTCACCGTATGTTCAGTTAGCGATGTTTGCGGACACGGTCAGCATGTGATTCCGCCAGTAGGTAGACAAAAGCCGCGGCTTTTAGTGCGACCTTCAAGGTGTCAGATACTGTCAATATCAAAGATAATAGAATATCTTTGGTCAATATGCACTTTTGAATAATGTCGTTCGTCATGCAAAATTATAATGCACTGAGATGAACTTAAACACGATTTGAAAGAAGTTGTTTGCGCGATCAATTGAATTCAAGTTCGAAAAACTAAAGTTATTCAAATATCACAATCACAAGTTATGGCTAAAGACGTGATTGATTAACTAATTTTAGTGTCAAAAAGTAAATGCGGGCTGACAATGTGTATGAATAATGTTGGTATTTTAATTCTACATTGTGCAGATAAACAGATCCACCTGTGTTTCCATCGCAAAACGATTTCTTATTTACCATTTGTCAATATCGGTTTGGCTATCGAGAGCCCAACCGTGCTTGGGATATCGATATAAAATCGTGGGAAGTTAAGACTATCGATGTTGTTGAGTTAACGATTTGAGAGTGCTAGACCCCTGATTGCTTTAAAACTTATTTAACTCTCATGAGTTCGGATCTACTGCTGTTCCAATCAGTATGAAGATTGCTCTGATGATAACCGAATTTCTCAAAGAGAGAGAGCAGAAGAAGAAAAATACATACAATTTTTCGAGTATTAAGACTCTTTGTAGAAACAGCTGTTTCTCTTAATTGCTGAAAAAATTTGATGTCAGACTGTGTAAATTAATACCTAGTCTAGTAAGGCAAGTCAATCAAAACAGTTGATAATACAATCGAAATAAAGGGCATTCAAAGTAAACATTTTGGTATTTGGTCAATGAACTTTTATGATTAAGACGTAATTTTATCCATATCTTTAAGTGAACACGTGTTCACTTTATTCAACGCAATATAGCATCCGTCCATTATGAGGTATACAATGAAAAAATCTAAACAATTTAGGTGTTCAGGGTTTTCTTTTTAACGTCGGCCTCTCGTGTCATAAAAGATAAATTACATTTATTACAAGGCCTTTTCACAATAATAATACTGAGAAAGAATAATATAAAGGAATTGGAATAAGTGTAAGCAAAGGTGACTTAGCATGAATATAATAATGCCACTAAGTCAGCACATTACACTTTTGCTTAACAAACATAAATCAAAAGGTTAAATTAATGGGACTTGAGGGAGACAATGTTAAATCTTTTAGTGAAATGTGTCTTGTAATCATACCTCGGGATCCCATACTTATTTTTAATGACCGACCGATTTTTAGCCGAAACCGAAGCTAAAACCTAATCAGATTTATTTTAACGATAAACTTTAAATAAATAAATCCGATATGAATATTAAAAACTCTTTAAAATTTGATTTTTTTCTCTAAGAGCTTCTTTAAAAATAATATATTTAAGTTATATTAGAGAAATGCACACGTGCCCGAGTAAAGCCGAATGTGATCCGCCATTATCATGAACGTAGATTTCGGCTGAGCTGCAATTTACGACGAAACCGAAACCGCGGCCGAAATTCGTTTATTGGCCGAAACTGGCCGAAAACAAAACCGAAACTTCGGTCCGTTGCCACCGGTTAGGGTTAGGGCTAATGGTTGAAGAAAGAATTAATGAATCTACTCACAGCGACGCCCCGCCTTTATTTCTACCTACACACCAAACGCATAACTTTCATTGGCTGCGCAACTTTGATAGTCTATGCGGTCGTGGGCGATAGTCAGCACGTTTCAATGCCCTATCTACCTGTGTGTCTGTTATCATTGATTTGTTCATATTTTTCAATTATTCGAAAAGAAAAAAAATCTTCTTCCAAAACAGCATAATTATTTTATTGCACCGTCGTAATTAACAATTATAATCACTTTTATTGTTTAGATGCAACCGACATGTTTCGTGAGCAATCATCACCTCATCACGATTTACTTAAAACTAAATGACAAAAATTGACTTGTAAAGATGTGGTTGAAGATAAAATGGTGGTATAAGAGGAATTTGTTTACAAAGGGAACAAATTTAGCAGAAGATCATTCAAAAAGGTTTTCTGATTTTAATAATATTTAAATTACCAGATACCATTAATATTAGTGTGTAAAATATAATCTCTCTACCTTTATTCAAATCAAAACATGGTTAGTCTCCCATATATAATAATCTTTTTAGAAAAAGATTTATTTCTTCATATCTCCCACCTATCCCTACCTCTTCCACTGTAGCTCAGACCGTCTACTTACCGTGATATTAACACATGTTAATTTATATTTTAGATGTCTAGGTTTAGTATTATACAGTCCTGATGAAGCTACGGTTGTAGTGAAACCCGGTCGACATTAAGTATTTACCTATAAGTGATGTTTACAAAGTTATTGTTTAATTTTAAAAGAAAAATATTTAGCTAAAATAGTTTTGAAACTCGTACAAAGCCTGATGGTACTTATTATTACTTGAGAGTTTATGAAAAATAAACCAAACACAATTTCATCCAAACGTGCACAATTTTGAAACAAGGAAAGAGAATTTTTCGCAATTCGGTAAACACGTAATTTTGAAAGAGCTCTCCTTTCTCAGTTTCCTCCGAGTAGTCACGGCTGCTTAATCCGCACACTAGGTCAGGCTGGCCGGGTTCCAACACTCACCCATATAAAGGTGAAGTTGTCAAGCGAATTCAATGCACGGATTGTAGCCCCGGTAATTTATTTTGTTTACCGATGGCGCGGATTACATTTTAAATTGCCAATTTGGAATTAATACTCGAGAAAATTTATTTTACGAGCTGTAAGTTTGCGCCATCGTAAATCAAATAACTTCTTTCTTTCGGGAATAAATTCTAAATACATTTTTCGTATTTAATAGTGAAGGGAAATCAAAACTCTGAATTAATGTATTGTTGGCCCAAACATAACAAACTTTGGATTATATAATAATATTATATAATCCAAAGTTTGTACATATACACTTATGTTTATACACTTAGGTACAAGTTCTGTTATGTTGTATCAGGTCGATATTAGGGGGGCCAGAGGTATGGGGGCAGAGGACACCATCTGTGTTCTAATGGTCGAGAAAACGCAAAATATTTTTTCTAACAGCATGTATCTCTGGAATGATGCGTATCTGCTTCATCTGCAGCCTTAGATCTTGGATCCTATATCTTTTGGATCTTAGATCCTTAGCTTTGATGGCTCATAAGCTTCCGAGCGGTTTATCATCAAAGCTAAACGTTCTAGCTAAAAAAATCTAGAGCCGTTTTTTTTTATTTTAACACTGTATATATAACATGTGAAAATTGTATATTTATCGTAAAAAATACATGTGTTAAAAAAAATAATAAATGAAAATGAATAAGTTCACGCGAGGCCGCCAAACACCGGTTTCTGATTCTTCCCGGGTGCAGAACTGACCTGCCAATATCAAGATGTCCTTGGGGGGACTTACTAGGTTAATTAACCGTCTAGCAGGAAATGTGGATATTTTCCACGTATCCTAGATCGAATTTAATCTCCAAGTATTATTTAACCTTTAACAGTTTGTACCTACATCTAAACTTTTTTATTGATTTATTCAAACGCCATATAATGGCTTTCACAATACAGTGATAATCGAATTACAAGCGTACAGTGATAAACATGATAATAAAGCAATAAATTGAAGAACAATTAATTTGTAAACAAAAACACTATTGCAAGTGATGCAGTTATTAATATAAGTTCTGTAAGACAATGCATAATTCAAAAGAAATATATACCAGTGTAACAATAGTTGAACTACCCTATACTAGGTTTGTATAAGACCTGTCATAAGCGAAAGCGTATACTATGATAATAGTCAGTAGTGAGTTTATTGTTACCCACAAAATTAATTGTACTTGAAATAGCTGAGTAGGCATCAAATCTTGGCATTAACAATTCAGGGCTGTCAGCGATTCAATAGACTTATGAATAACAAATAAACTTTTAATAAAGTAATAGATACATATGTTAGCTAACATATGTATTACTTTTTTAAAATTTTATTTCTTTTTCATAAGTATCATTGAATAGCTGACAGCCCTGAATTGTTAATGCCATGATGCGATGCCTACTATATATATATATATATATATATATATATATATATATATATATATATAGTAGGCATCTACTATATATACATATATATATATACTCTAACATTCTTTATCGCTTTTGCAATGTATTAGTTTTCATACGGTTTTGGCCAAAATAAATAAATATTATTTATTTATTTATTTATTTATTGTAAGAAACAAACAGCATTTTTTTACAGGATTAGTTATACAAGAGGTTACATATGAGGTAAGCCAAAATAGTTTCTTATGCTAATGTTGGTTAATGTGATATAATACAAGATTTTAATTGGTTATAACCATTAACTGAAAATGAAAATGAAATTAACAAAAAAAATAAAAATCATTTAAATATATTAGAAGGAAGAAGGAATAGGAAAGGGCAAGAGGCAGAGGAAGATGGGATGGGGACAGGAGACGCTCATGTTGTACCTTTTCTATAACTGTGCATTAATTTAATTAATATTTGTGGTCGTGCGCTTGACTTCGTTTCGGTATTTCACAAGAGTATTATTAAGAATATCGATATTATTAAATTGCGTGTTATATTGCGCGCATATACGGGGGATTGGAGAATTTTTTCTAAGGTTGGTTCTGCACGCGGGCAAATGAAAAAAATGGTTTTGTCTGGTTGGCCTTGTAGGTATGTGAATTCTTAAATAATTTACGAGTTCAGGAGAGTCCAGGCCGTTATTCAGAATTTTGTATAAAAATATTTGATCAGATATTAATCTACGTGTTTGAAGTGGAGTAAAGTTGTGAAATTTTAAGGATTCGGTGTTATTTGCAAAGAGTAATTTAAATTTATAATTTATGTGTTTAAAAAATTTGTTTTGCACACTTTCGATTCTGTCAATATGGCATTGGTAGAACGGTGCCCAAATTAGTGTGCAGTATTCTAAGTGGGGGCGGATATACGTGGTGTAAAGGGAATACATGGTTTTAATATTGCGAAAAGGTTTAGATATACGAATTATAAATCCCAACATTTTATTGGCTTTGTTGATTACTTCGTTAATGTGTTTGATAAAATTTAGTTTTACATCCAGTACTACCCCAAGGTCACGGATTGATTCTATTTCATTGATATGTGTATCATGAAAGTTATAATTAAAATAAATTTTATTTTTGTTGCGCGTAAAAGATAATTTGTTGCACTTAGAAATGTTTATGATTAATTTGTTTAATTTACAGTATGCAAAAAGACGATTTAGGTCTTCTTGAAGTTTTATGCAGTCATTGATAGATTTGATTACTAAGTATATTTTTTTGTCATCTGCATATGCAAGGTAGTTAGCATGTAAAAAACATTTATAAATATCAAATATATATACATTAAACAGTGTTAATGTATATATATTAAACAATAAACAATATTAGTTATGCTTGGTGTATTATTCTGTAATAATTTATTGTTTTTTAATTCAATCTAGGTATCTACTAAACATCTTACTAATTCGATTTTTACACGTCCATTCAACATTAGTGTAGTAAAGCCGGCCTCGAGCCTGGTTTAAATCCGGTTTAACCAAACAAACGCCATGGTAATAAGTCAAGATTTTCACTGTTATCACCTTTCACGCCGCGTAATATTTACACCACGGTTTTTTTTAGCAACGCCTGTTATTAATACTTTTGTACTTGTGAAATGTTATTAAAAATATTTTTCATTTTTTTTCAGGTACGGATGAATCGCCTCTCAACATACCACTTTACCTATATAAAGTATTATGCTAATCATCGTCGTTCGGTAAGAAAAAAAACCTTACAAATATTTCAACCAAAGTAACCCATTTCAAAAAAGAATCGTTTAGTTTTATTGTCGACCTACCCCTCTTGCTAATAGCAACGAGCGTAACGAGCTACTCGATAACTCCTCGGGCCCCCGGAGGGCGCTGCAGACAATTTGTACAGCTCATGTCAGGTCAATCGATGACAAACGCTTACTCTCTCTTATTCTGTTACCCTTACACTGACGCTGTCAACTGCGCAATTCGTTTTTCACAAACCTTTACACTTTACACGGGCATGTTATGTTATTGATGCCATTTGTCGGCTCATTATTTTTAAGTGCTTTCAAACTCTGAGCACTGTTGAGATTGTGGACAGATTTTACAGTATTTTTCGTAATAATGATAATAATTTTTCACATTTTCGTATGCAAATTTTGAGTATAGGGAGAAAATTAGTAATGCAAACTTATTAAGAAGCTCTTCAAATCATCGGTAATTCGGTTAAAAACAGGATTGCGGGCCGTTTCCTGATAATTTAGTAGTAAATTCCTAATATATCGGAACACGTGTCCATGCACCTGCATTTGCCTTTATTTGTAAAAATATTATCTTTATAAACACGTGTTCCGACATCGTGATAAACATTAGTATTGTACTAAAAGTTTATCAGGAAACCTATCAATTCATTCGTTAACGGCCTGCAATCCCGTTTTTGACTGGATTAGGAATAATTTGAAGAGATTCTTCATAAATTAGCAATTCTGATAATAATATCTAATCACGTGACTATCCAAAAAAATATGGGAAGGTAGGTACAGGCAAATAATTTTTAAGAACGAATTTGTTCACAACGATTGTAGGTATCAAGAGATCAAAACAGTTTTTCGAACAAGTCACCGTCAGAATCACCCGCCAGCAGTCCCCTCTTACCCCGCATATGCCCAAAGAAAAAATGTTGTTTTTTTTCCTCGGACAAATTTATTGGTGTTCAATGTTGGATAGATATATATATACGAGTATATATATATGCCGATAAAATAACACACTTACAAAACACCACCATATATTCAAACCATATAAATTAATTGGGGAAATCGGATGACATAACTTTGTATGGCATTATGGGCAAAATAAATTTATTGACAAGTAATTCTAGGTATTTGAATAATTACTGTAGAGATTTATAACATGGAGAGAAATTGGTATTGAAAATATCTTAAAATTATTTGTACTCCTGTTAAAAACGGGATTTCATGCCATTTCCTCATGAACTTTGAGTAAATTTCTAATATATCGGAACACGTGTTTAAGCACCTGCCTTGATAATATATGGTGACGAAATGCTCAAATATTAGGATTTGAATGAACACGTTTTCCGACATCGTAACATTACATTCTTCATTTACTAAAAATCTATTAGCAATGCCTGCAATCACATTTTTAACTGGATTGCCAATAATTTGAAGAGTTTTTAATAAATTAGCAATACTCATTTTTATCCGAGTAGGTACTTTGGAAAGGAATTACAAATTATTTATTTTTGTTGTACAGACATCATTAGGTCTAGGTAGTATGTGACCGGATAAATCATCACAATGATAATTCATCACATCTTCAAAAAGTTATATAAAGTCATGGAAAGTGATGAAACCAAAACTTTATTAACTGGGTTAAGTACGTTAGGTTAGGTTAGGTTAGGTTAAAAAAAAAATTTCATCGTTTCTAATGATTTTATATCACTTTTTAAAAGTGTGCTGAATTGTCACTGTGTTTAGTTATCATGGAACCGTCTATTCTGAGGTCAACATGGTTCAATTAATATTCAACATTCATCTACGATATTTTGAACCTCTAATATAAAAATAAATGAACATTATACAGAAGAGTCCCAACTGCTCCCAACCGTCTGGAGCCAGTGAGACTATGGCATCCCTAATAGGGGTATGTAGTGAGGCTGAAGGTAGTGGGGAGAGGAAGTGGATGGGAAAGAGGAAGGTAAGAAAGTACCTGGTTATTTATATCTGGTCACCAAACATGCTTAAAGCCATTTCAAGAAACGGTGGTGAATGGTGGTCTTACTTAATAAATTGTGGAATAAAATTTAGTTACGCACGCCGGGATTTGAACTCGCGACCTCCAGCTTCCTAGTTGAGAGCTTTATCGCTAGATCGGGGGAGTTATTCCAAATATTTTGTAAGTTGTCTTTTGTTTATGTTATTCTTCATTTACCAGTTTCATTAATTAATTTTTGCATTCATCTTCATTATTAGTTATGTCAGACTTTATATGAGTAGATGTATCAATTTAACTCGCACAATTTAAATCAGTTGGTACTTTCGGTCCCGTTAAAGATACGTCATCATTCCAAAATCTCATCAGTCACGAAATTCGTGGTTTTCCTCTGGCTAAGGGCCGGTAAAACTGTAAGGGTTGGCTTGTAGAACTGTAAGGGAGGGGTAGGGCGGTCAAGGGAAGAGAGAAAGAGAAGAGGCCAAGGAGATTCCAAGAATCGTTTATCACAGGTCATCCCTTATCAGGAATCAGTTTGGTTATTCCGCCTTCAACGGACTCGTAAATTTCAAATGAATAACGTTATGGGATTGATATGCCCATCTAGTTATCTCTTCACGATACCGGAAAGGGTTCAGATTATCATTGATAATACGATACGCTAGATACAAGACTGTCAATTTTCTTCTAAAAAAGAAGAAACATCCAGAGATAGGAAACGTGATATTTTGATAAAAATACTTAAGGCGAAGCTTATGCCAAATCACTATTTTGATTAATCTTTATAAATAATTAGTGTTCATTATGAATACCAATATGCTTTACATAAATTGAAGAGTTTCCTATCGTTTCGCCTGAGTAGAATACAAATAAAATAATAAATTACTCAATAAAAAATATAAATGTAAACTAATAAAAAAAATATTTTTAATAGAAATTTATGAACGCGTAAAGAAAAAAACTTTTTAAAAATACAGTATTATAGCTAATATTATTTATCTGTGACAGTTTCACTTGATTAATTTTTTTGCATTCTTATAAAATTATTTAGAAAATAAATAAAAACCAGTTTTATGCTAGAAATCGAACGTTTCTAGACTTCGTTTGTCAAGCGAATGTAATTCCTATTACCTACAATATAAGGTATCCCAAGAATATACACATTTTTGGCTTGTAGCTTCCTGTTAATGTATTTTATAATATTTTAACTGCTGTAACTAATCCCAATCATCTGAAGCGCGTGTGACTATAACATTCGCAATTTAATTCGCTGCAGAGATATTGCATTAAGTATTCCTCGGGCGTCCCCGTCTCCCTAAATACTCCTGGCACTAATAAGAATATATTTAAAATTTTCAACGATATCGGTCGACTACTTTTCGAGTTTTACGAGCACGAAGATACGCAGGTTGAATTTTTGTAAAAAAAAAAGATGGATAACTCGGCATCGAAAATACACGCGAATTAATTTAAAATAGTAATAATGAATTTCTATATCAAGGTTAAAAGTGGAGAGAATTATTAGGAATCTCCATCGCAGAGCCGACCCTGAGTAAAATTCTGAGGCCCCTTGTCAAAACCAGTAGACGCCTAGGATGTTTTTTATTTATTTTTGTGTAGCGCAATTTAATGAAATATAATCACAATAAGGGTGACATTTTAGGACTGTTAGGTGTTAGGTATTCTCAGCTACTACTATTATCTTTGACGCCTTGGCAATTCGGCACCCGGAAGAATCGACAATCGAAGAATCGGGACCACTGATAGATTACTGTCATTTGCCTTAGAGCAAATGCCAATCTGACATCTTCTAAAACAATATTTTTTCAAGTGTGGGCAGATAAAGGTCATGAAAATTAGGTACTTTTCTAAATAACCCGACTATTTATTGTAAACAATCTGTTTTAACATTTAAATAAAGAAGACTTTACAGACATTTTTCATGAACAAATACAATTGTTTTCACGTCTGTGTCGACTTCCAAAGGCAGAGGGAATTTTATTTGGTTTCATAACTAAACTTTTTGTTTGTAACAAAAGTTGAAATGTTAAAAATAATAATGTGTTAGTATAATATAAAAGTTACACGTCCTTACGAAGCGTTTTTTTTTGGTCAGCAGAGGAAATAAATTTTGTAGTTTAAAACAAAATTCTTATTTACGGTCCGTACTTTAACCCGTATCACAACACTGCCCACCCAGGTAGCGGTATATTTTCCATGTCTTTACTGTACAGACAGGGTCTCTTGTGAGGTGTCGCATAAAAAATTAAATTAGTATATTTATATCGGGCTACAATATAACTGCTTTTTAAATACATCTACTTGAATATCGATTTTGTTTTCTTGATTGAATGAATAAATGAATGAACGAAATAGAATCTTGGAAGTGAAAATAAAATAACTTCCGGACACCCGATCGAGTTGCGACTCGGCTGACAGACTCTCTGATAGAGGCGAAGATAATGCATTCTGTCAATGGTGGCACTCTTTCACACACACGCGCGCACCCTAGCCTTTTTTAATGAAATTGGAAGACATTCTATTTAAAAATTTACAGAAGTTAATATAAGAAATAAATGTCGGCACTATACAATTAGGATTTAGCTTAGGTGTTAGCGGTGTTGACTCAATTCCATGGGAAGGAAGAGTCAATCCTCAGTCATACCAAAAAAAAACAATTTGCGCAACTAGGTCGTAAATTGAAAATAGTACAAAAAACTAAATATGTAATAATAATTATTAACAATAACCTTCATAAATATCGAGCTTATTTGAATTAATTAGTACGATCGCGAAAGGATGTATCGAGATCATATTAAATATTTATCCTATATTCCTTTTCTTCTCCCTTCGCCCAATTATTAGTTATAAGGTAAAATAGGAAGCCTATCTGTAACATAAGCACAAGAAGCTTTTTTAGCTTATCTTTGTTCAACTTTGCATATATTTATAATTTTACGAGTATTATTAAAAAAAACTGTTACTCGTTATCGTAATAACGATATCGCATAGATATATTTCAAATTGAATTACGTAGAAATACCCCTTGGGTACGATGTTCATTCCTGACAGAGCCTTTTGCAATATAATACCATGGCAGATGGATACCAGCGTGAAATGTGAGACCATAAAACAAACGAGACGTTACGGCACACAAGGCAAGTAAGTTCCTGGGATACTACTTTGGTGACATTTCCGGAATGCAAGGTGAATCGCCGTGTTCATGTTACCTGCAATATATTTTTCATCCAAGCGTAAAAATATTTTTAATGCCGCTCTGTAGCTTCGGAATCAAAATCAATAACTGTTTCAAAGGGCCTTTCAGGATTTCAGTATTGAAAAATGCTTCGCTTTATATGGTTTTCAGATCCAGATGAAAATAAAAAGTCTTGTCTGTAAACTACCCTCGAAATAAGGGTGTATTATATCGAATGCCATCTCTAAATTGTACGAAGCGTTTTATTTTAAGAGAAACCAATTAATATATATAGTTAGTTATTTTTACAACTAACTATTATGTAACTAAAAAACAATTTCCATGCATAAAATTCAAAAATACGTAATTCATGCAATTTAGGCCGTCGGTCTTTATAGTAGTAATAGATTGTGGTGCACGGAAAAAATGAATGGATCCGTTAAAATTATTAGTAATACAGTTAAAAATGGGACTGCAGGCCGTTTCCAGATAAAATTTTAGTAAATTCCTAATAACAAGTGTTGATGCAACTGCATTTGACTTGATAATATATATTGACGAAATGCGAAAATATTGGGATTTTATTGAATACGTGTTCCGACGTCGTAATAATATATCCTTATTTTACAAAAAGTTTATCAGGAAACCTATTAATTCATTCGTCAAGGGCCTGCAATCCCGTTTTTAATATGATTACTAATAACTTGAGGTGATTCTTAATAAATTGGCAATACTCATTTACTCCTGGTATAATCGTCTGCTTAGTTGCCTTCCCGCAGTTTATTGAGAATCGGTCCTCTTTTTTTTAATTTTATGTTTTTATCAGTAATATTATACAAACATACGTTTTTTAATAACTTAATTTTATCACTTCACGTAAATATTTTCACGGGAATGCGCTAGTGGGTATAATATATCAACATATCTCTATATAAAACGTCACGGAACTTAATCTTTCGTAGACATATTTAACATTTTCTCCAAGATACTAAATTTCAAAATGTTATGTCCAATATCTCGGAGGTGACTTTGAGCAAAGGGAATTCCAACTGGTAGTAAAAACCCTCACACTTTATCAATCGCAAGCCTCGAATATTCGCAAGGCATTGCAGCAGGTGTTTAATTATATTTATATCAGTATTGTTGCTGATAATGTTGGCTCTTATAAATATTAAATATTGGTGTAGTCATTTCTCAGCTACCCGTTTGTACGATTTGTTCTTTCAAGCCTTACTGAACGCGGGCGTCGAATTGATTGAATTAATGAATCGAGCGATTCCAAGCATTTATTCGCTTACAGTTCATCGCGCATTTTACCCGAATTCTCGCTTTGTTGGAGAATTTGGGGAATTCTATGTACTAGGCCGAGGGTGGGCGAGGTTGGTGAAAAGCTTTCATGGCTAAACTGCATTTGATGCGATAGCTCTGTGGGCCTTAAGAGGAACGAGTTCACGGCCGTTTTCATAAAAAAAAATTAATATGGATTTGAGTCCAAAATACCTAACCAAACAGAACAATTTTTTTTAGATGTATAGTAAATATGTAGTACTTTATTTCATTTATTTCTGGTTTAATTTATAAAATATTGGATGTTAAATAATTAAATTTTTCGTGATTTTAGAGACAATTTTGTCAATTATTTATTTATGAGTTTATGATAAAAATTAAAAATAGATTATTGTTTCTTATTTGTATATATGATGAAATATAAAAGAAAATAATAAAAAAATTTAAAAAGCAATTGACAACAAGACCGATTGTAATGTAATTTTAATATGATAATATATTTTTTAAATGTTTTATACATTGTTTTATTTTTCATTATATTAACACAGTAGGTAAGGCAAGAATATTTTTTTAATAATTACAGCAAACTCACAAAAAAATTTCTTATAAAATCATTAGAAATGGAATTTTTGAAATAGATAAATACTCATTCATAACTGAAAAGCGTACTAGACTTAAATATATATTTACATGCCCTCATTTTACAAAGCACTCATTTTACAAAACACTCATTTTGAATAGCACTCATTTTGAATAGCACTCATTTTGCATAACACTCATTTTACAAAACACTCATTTTGCATAGCACTCATTTTACAAAACACTCATTTTGCATAACACTCATTTTACAAAACACTCATTTTGCATAACACTCATTTTACAAAACACTCATTTTGCATAACACTTATTTTACAAAACACTCATTTTACAAAACACTCATTTTGTATAACACCCATTTTACAAAACACTCATTTTGCATAACACTCATTTTGCATAACACTCATTTTACAAAACACTCATTTTGCATAACACTCATTTTACAAAACACCCATTTTACAAAACACTCATTTTGCATAACACTCATTTTACAAAACACTCATTTTGCATAACACTTATTTTACAAAACACTCATTTTACAAAACACTCATTTTGTATAACACCCATTTTACAAAACACTCATTTTGCATAACACTCATTTTGCATAACACTCATTTTACAAAACACTCATTTTGCATAACACTCATTTTACAAAACACCCATTTTACAAAACACTCATTTTGCATAACACTCATTTACAAAACACTCATTTTACCCAACACCGTTTACTCATGAAGCTAAATTTTTCTTTAATAAAGTACTTGAAGAAATCGGAAGCATTAATGATGAAATACAAATATTGAATTCTGTTAAAAAATTTCAAGTTAGAAAATTCCAATTAGTAAAATAATCGCAGTCAAAACTTTGCCGATCTTGTAGAATATTGAGAATCGCAGCCCAAGTTAAATGACCATGAAATTATCTTCATATTTGTGTGTATCAATGTTTATATGAAAAGAAACCGATTTAATCGCTTGGATGAGCCAAGAATATTTTTGAGCGGCTGCCAAGAGTGAGTCAATTAACCTTATAAATGAAATATTGCATTTGAGTGAGTTCTAGAACGATAAGTACAGTGGATATAAAAAAAGTAAATTATTGTTTTAAAATAGCTAAGGCCATTTCAGAAATTAGTCCTTTCTGAACGTTGATTCTATCACGGGGTGAAATGCACTTAATACGTTTGTATTTTAAAATCTATTGGTTTAAATTAAATTGTACCTATTCTAATATAGAATCTTTCAATTCTTATACTTTATCTTCTCAGAAACTACAGTGATCGAAAACTCAAAGCTAAAAAATGTTGAAACATTTTTACTGTAGGTCAAATCCAATTTTCATAATATGGAACACTTTTCAATATCAGGTTTATAATAATATTTGTCCCAAAATGTATTTTCCGACATTTCTCCTGACAAAATGCGTGGCGAAATTGAGTAGCATGTGTGACTGACACTTCGTAGGAAAACAAATAGATTTTTACTTTAAGAGGAAGCTACAAGCCAAAAATGTGTATATTCTTGGTATACCTTATATCGTAGGTAATAGGCATTAAAATCGCTTGACAAACGGAGCCTAGAAACGTTCGATTTCAAGCAAAAAACTGTTTTTTACTTATTTTGTATATAATTTTATAAGAAAGCAAAAAATTTAATCAAGTGAAACTGTCACAGATAATCTTAGCTATAAAACTGTATTTTTTAAAAGTTGTTTCCTTTATGCGTTCATACATTTCTATTGAAAAAATATTTTTTTCAGTAGTTTGCATTTATATTTTTTATTGAGTAATTTTTTTTTATTTGCATTCTACTCAAGCGAAGCGATAGGAAAACCTTCATTTTAACTAAAGCATATTTTTTGGTTTTCATAATGTACACCAATTCGTTATAAAGATTAATCAAAATAGTGATTTGGAATTAAGCTTCGCCTTAATAAAGGTTTGCATACACATTCTGCGATATGCTTTCATAATGGCTTGAACGGTGAATTTCTTGGATCCAAATTCTTTCGAGAAAATAATGATTTAAAATATTTTTTAAACACAATTTCATCTACTTTCTTAAGACTCATACATTCTCCTAATTTGGGAAGTCTTAGCTCCACTGGCTCCGGGCAGTTGTAACTTTAACAAATTGTAGTAAATTGTCATTTTGTATAACTGGCATACAGAGCTCCGGGCCAGAAAATGACAGTAAACTGTAGTGACATCTTCATTACTTATATGTTCCGATTTAAGATTCATACTCCATCAGTGAATGCGATCGGTGACCGGATAACTCATCAAAATGATACTTCATCACATCTTCAAAAAGTTATATAAAGTCATGAAAAGTGATGAAAAAAAAACTTTATTAACTGAGTTAAGTAGGTTAGGTTAGGTAAGGAAAAAAAAATTTCATCGTTTCTAATGACTTTATATCACTTTTTAAAAGTGTGTTGAATTGTCACTGTGTTGAGTTTTTATTTGTACTCGAAATAACTACCTCACAATTGTATATTGTTACTCTAATATGGCGCCGTTTTCGTGCAAAATCACCTCAATGGCGTATGTAACACTTTTGAGTAAGTAATTAAAGAAAAAAATCTTGACGAATGCGCATAATTTTTTCAACGAAGTATTACAAAATTTCATATCTTGCTTCCATCCAATGTTTCATTTACAAAAGGTCATGTCGGAAAGAATTATTTGTCACTTCTTGTTTAAAAAAAGTCAACCATAACTGAAAGAAGTCTACGGGACTCTTAATTTCAATAAAATACCATTTCTAGTTCCATTACAAATTAATGACCCTTTTAGGTTAAGATAATTTCGGAGCCGTACTATTTTCTGACTACAAACCACTTCACCCACGTTGTTTTCAAGAAAATTTAATATGAAAATGGAACTTGAATTGTGAGAAGATGGTTTATTTGACTTCCAGTGCAATATGTCTGCCATGTCAGAAATTGTATTATAAATCTAGAGAGAGGTCGGTATAATCTCGAGCAATGCAAAATACAAGTATTTATACAATACATATTATTATGTACACACTGCTCATGTTCCGTACCGTTGTACACAGCTGTCTCTTTGCACATTTCTGGTTCATTTCAAATGTAAGGAATTTGTTAAATCTGTTCTACCAAATTCTGAAATGTTTCCTTAGACAATACCTGACTTAATAAAATATTTAAGATAAAGGAGTTTTGACTTCCGGAATTCTGGAAATATTTTAAAATTAAAACTTGTTTCATTTGATAGAGAATCAAAATATTTGTTTGAAATCCGCGCAACAATGTTATCTAAATTTTGGACAAAATAAAGGAGCTTTTAGTCCGGGGAGGACTTTATTCAGCAAATGATAGATTCAGATAATGATAACTGCTGGGCTTTGTCATTCGCAATTCACGCTCATTTCAAAACCCACTAACAATTAGGCTACTTTACAACTCACTGGTGCTAAGTTCACTGGAGTCGAATTGTATTGTCTGGGCCCCATTTGAAGCATCCTATATTTTAAACATTGAAAGAGTTCATAAAAAATTACTACGTTTTTTTTATCTTTACGCCTCTATGGAACATATCCATATTTATATCCATCGAGATTTATTCTAGGTATGACTAACTACCATTCTCTAGAAACTCGTAGATGTTTTGTGTTGCTAAAATATTTCTTTCAATTAATCAATGGCCTAGTCTCTAACGGTGAGACTCTGGCGCAAATCAATTTATTTGTCCCAGAGTCTCACTCTCGGGCACGTCACCATAACATATTATATTGCCGATTGAGTCGTACAAATCTGTACCCGAATTCGCCCGTGGGAAGAGCGATACGCTATTTAAATATGTTAGATAAAAATTTCGACATATTCTTCGGAAAATTCAATGAGTTTGTAAGGTTTTTGGCGCTACATTCTCACTGTGAAAATGGTACTTTTACAATTAGTTAGATAAAATATATGTAATGTTGTAAAAATTTTTGTACACAAATAAAATAAAAATAAAATACTGACTGCTGAGAACATTGAGAGTAGAAATATTTTTTGGTCATGAATGGGTATATTGACTGATGAGGACCTTGAGGGTAGCAATAATTTTTGGTCATGAATGGTTATATTGACTGATGAGGACCTTGAGGGTAGCAATAATTGTTGGTCATGAATGGGTATATTCACTAGTGTGGACATTGAGGATAGAAACAATGGTTGGTTATGAATGAATATATTAACTAGCGAGGCATTGAGGATAGAAATAATTGTTGGTTCAGAATGGGTATATTATTTGTTTATTCATATTATATGCCCATCCGGGCTCTTACAGACATGTGAAATACATAATATTTTAGTGGAACAGTAAACATGAAGTTAATTTTTTTATTAAAATGATATAGAACTGATGCAGAAGAATTGTATTATGCTAACCATCACGCCGTTACCCCGCACTTTTCTATTATTCCGACTCTTGATATGGCCCGACTCGTGTATATAATTTATTTGATCTTACCATGTCTTTTTCGGGCGTCCTTACACTCTTTTTTTCGTTCATTCGCTCCACATGCCCTAACCATCTGACCCTCCCTTTAAATAATGAATTAGTTAATTATTATTATTACTGAGATATGTTATTATAACATAATTGTAACTTTATCCCGTGCAGTTGTCTCTATTGAAACTTTCAGAAAGAAGAATAAGCACAGATTTAATACTGTTACAAAGAATACTACATTTTAAAATTGACTGTCCCGAATTACTTCAATGTATCAATATCCATGAATCATCCATCAACATGTTCCCAAAAAATCATGCCGACATTTCTTACCTTTTTACTTCAATAACACCAGGACACTAGCTTACCAAAATTCTCCGATTCCGAGACTTCACAATCTCGGAAACAAATATTCTGATCTGGGTGATATATTTCATTCGAAAACTAATCAGTATAAATGTTGTATATTCTATCACTTTTATTCTTCTAGACACAAATAGACCTGTGTACCCTTATAACTTCTCCGCTTCTACTATTTTGTTTTGTTGAATCTTTTAAATTCAATTATTCATTTTTGCCATTATTTTTACATTCTTCTTTATTGTAATGATTTTTAAAGTGTTTACTCTGATACAAAATGCTTGTATTTTTTTTAAAAGAAAAGTCCACTAAGGCGTGTAATAAATAAATAAACACATTTACTATTTGTGAAAGTATTGCCAACTACATGCAATCTAGGTACAAGCGAGTATCGAAATGACTCAGTCCTGATATTGTTGTTGCAATTAAAAATAATATTCAATCGAGTAGTTCTGTGTTTGTGAAGATGATTATACTCAGTAAATCAATTGATTATTATGTAAGTTTTTTTAAAGGGAAAACGAAAGTGGCTGAGATCCCGGATTAGTATGACCTAAGTACGAACGAGGAGATATGATAGTAATAGGTAATTGGGTGAATGATTTATGGCTAGTTCATTAGAGAAATTTACAAGATTTTGGAAAAAAAGTGTAATAATAATTGTGGGAACATGTTCATAAATTATTACATTATTAGGTATTGTATATGAGTACTACACATATGTCCCAACTGCTTTCAACCGTCTGGAGCCAGTGAGACTATGGCATAACCAATTAGGGTATGTTGTGAGGCTGAAGGTAGTGGGGAGGAGAACTATTACCTAGTACTAGTCACCAAACACGGCTAAAGCCATTTCACGCAATGTTTCTTTTCTGAATGGTGGTCTTTCACCAGAGCGATACTGAAAGTATCTACAACTTTAAAATGTGCCAAAAAAATACTATATATTATTTTTAGTGAGGAAATTAATATATGACACAAACAAATCACATATATGAAACAAATATATCCTGAGATTTGAACCCGCGATCGTCAGATCCGTAAACAACACATCTAACCACTCAACCACGAGTGCTGGAGCTTCGCTTGTGTTTTTTAAAGTGTCGATTGATTTCTTTTTGAAACAGTTGTAACAATATCAAAAACGAAAAAATTCTTCCAGAATTTAATAATTATATTATTATAGGGTATGTAGTGGTACGCCACTACTTGATTCGAATGTCATTTTAGAAGTTTAGATTTTCTTTCAAACAAGCTATTGATTTTAATTCTTTTATTAATTTTAATTTTGGTTTGGCCATATCTACATAGCAACCAAAATATTCGAGAAGCTTCTTCACCTTATAAAAGCGACAGCGTGAAGGAACTCGTCAGTCAGTCAGCCATCAGTCGTTCAACAATTAGCAAGACTTCGCGAGTGACAACCCGCGCCCCTCCGCTGCGCGCGGGGCGATAACACCCGGCTTTGCACCGTTTAATCATGGACTCCATCGAGATCATCACAGCGCCCTGGCCCCGGCCATCGTCCCTGGCCAGCACCACACCGGATCACAGCGTCTTGGTTCCAGCACATCTGACCAGCGCTACATCCACGCAACTAGACCACGTGGCATCCTCGCCGGTCTATGCACCAACCCGCACAACCGCCGACTAGGTCCACCGAATCTTCGGCTTCTCTGTCAGTACTGGAGCACCCGGAAGACCCACGCTCTTCACCAGTACCTGATACGTCAACGAGTCCGGTCACCAGCAGCGGTGTTGACTCACTGACCCGCGCTTGGCCAACACTTCACCGCCTGCATCCGGAGTCTTCATCATCCGTCCTCAAGTCATCTCACTTACGGCAACCTGACTCAAATAAAATACTGTGACCTTCAAAACATCTTTCATTTCGTGCCTCCACACCAGATCCCCAAAGTTAGTATATATATAGGGTAGGCAATGCGCATAGGCCTATTGAAATGCACGCCTTTTCTTACAATATATCCAGTGAGTTGCCATTGTCCCAGACGATTAGGGTAGTTAGGACTCTTAAACCATAATCACTTTTTCATTCTTGAGTTTTTGTTGGGAAATTATTGACAAAATGACGCAAAGTACATCAAATCTACTATAATTTTGTATAATTATGTTAACAATCGACCACCATTTGAAATTTTTAATTTTTCCAGGGTTGTATTGTATACGTCTGTCAGACATGTGTAATTTCCATAATCTGCGAATAGCGTGACCACTGATCAGGAACAGAAAAATTAATACTAGTATTCAGAAATGCAATGTGGGCCTGATCGTGATCCAAAAGTCTGAAAAATCGGGCCTTAAATTTCAAATACAGAACTATATTTCATCGTCATTATAAAATTCAAATGGGGTGGCGAGTTACGATTTCAAGCAAGCTTTTATAATTAAAAGGATTTGTGTCAGTGACGTCCTTGGTTTCAATTCAAATCTACATGGAAGGCAGTTCTAGTGTGTTTTATATATTCAGTGTTGTTAGTATTAAAACGACCGAGTTCCCCTAACGACTGTCGATACAAAACACTCCAACTAATTTGCTCTAGAAAACATCGTAAACAACTTAATTTATTTTCTGAAATAAAGTTTAACCATCCGGCCTTGCTAGTGAATTATACTCAAAATTATGTTTTTAAAGGGTTTATAAGCTCCAGAGCTCATGATGGAAATGATGATTTTTTTTGTAGGCCTTGAAATTTGTAAGAGAAAAATCATACTAATTTTATGGCGTCAGAGCTCACAGATTCTATCATATTGATGTCATGATATTATACAGGTTATATCAATTTGCTGAATGATTATACATATTTTTTTAATTAAAAACAAAAAATTTCTATCACTCGTCGGCACTGATCACACGTCGAAAATTATCACGTGATACGCGCTCTGCCTGTACAGTGCTGCTGGAACAAGATAAAGTGCGTATCATATGATGCGCTGGGATATATCTATGTGTGCTTAGAAATATTACCAACCGGCTTATCCTTAAATGTAACTGAAATACCGACCCTTGTGAGTAAGAATGATACAATATACAGGGTGTATCGGCAAGTACCCGACAAACTTTAACCAGCTATTCCTCAGCACATTTGGAGTAAAAAAATGTTATAGGCGCTTTGCTGTCAGGTAACATTTTTTTTCCATTAAAAACAAAAAATAAATAAAAAAATCCACACTCCGTCACTGTCATTTGCATTGTTTCTCGTGTTCAACAGCCGTTATTAGCAAGTGTGTCAAAAAGTGTCCTCGCTTTTTCGTACACTCTAAATAATAATAGTTAAAAATGAGACGAATGGTGGCGTGCCATTTCGTTGTGATTTTAAAAGCGCGCCAACGCCAACGTAGGTACGTACGTACATTATTCAACGAAACTCGAACAAAATATTGCCAGACGGGTATTCAAACTTTGACAAAGGATAAAACATTGGTGACATGTGGTGAAAATATGAATCGTAATTTTTTTATTAAAAAAAATGTTACCGGACAGCAAAGTGCCAATAACATTTTTTACTCCAAATGTGCTAAGGAATAGCTGGTTAAAGTTTGTCGGGTACGTGCTGATACACCCTGTATAATCAGTTAATTTTAGTCTTAGTAGTTCTACGCTGAAAAAAATGCAAAACCAGTTAGATTTTAAGCATTTTTGATTTGTAATTTGATACGGCGATACACGTTCTGTTGTCTGTTTGCCGTCACGTGCATTGAATCATATTAATTATTCATTCTAGCGCTTTTCCAAATAGTCGTCAGGCAGTTAACCTAGCCATTTTACATGTAAGATTTTATTGTGATATTGGAATTAGGGATGGCGGGATATTAGTCAAAATACGGGTCCATAAAAAGCAGAACAGCTACCTAACAGAAAGCAGAAGGAAATTATAAAAAAACGTAATAGCCAAGTTGGGCGTAAAATAAAATAAATAAAGAAAATCAAAATAGAGAATGAAAATACAACTAAAGTAATGCAAAAATCAGTCATTTTAAATACATGTAGGATTACGAAAGAATTTTTATATATTTGTATTCTGGGATCAGTAGGATTTATAGATACCAATTAGAAGTTCCACCGAGCCGAACCCTCTGATATGAAAATATCTGGAGACGGTGAATTATTTTTTTCCATTTGATCTCCGGTGAGTTGACGTGTAACACCTAACCTAACCTATAATTTTTTTATCCGGTTACCAATTAACACATTGTTTTATGCTAGACAGGTGAAAACTAAGAGACACTGGACAACCTCGCATGCTCTCTCTCTCTCGTACAGTTCGTATCAGTAAGTTCGATACAAATGGATCATTTTCAATACACTAGAACTATTGCATGTCAAATCGCTATTCTAGTTTGAATTGATGTTGTAAGTTACCAGATCAGTCGTAAATAAATAAGTATAATTGAATATTGTTATTTTGATCGTGTTGTGGAAAGGCCAAAAGTTTACCTGTGCATCGATAAGAGATCTTTTGAACTTCGTCCATATATTTCGTGACATTTATTTTTGAAAATTCGTTGTGATTTTACCCCAATAAAACGTGGTATTGTTGACGTGTATTTATTTACACAGTGATAAAGAATCGGTCTCAAATAAAAGTCTCAAATGATTGTTCCAGAAATATCTAACTTTTATGGCAAAATTCAACGCGAATTAAATATGTCTTGTGTGTCGATGACAATTTTAAATTTGGCATTCATTTAAGAAGCGATTACGGTCACAATAAAGAATTAAAGACAGATTTTTATGCAATGAAAAATAAAGAATTTAAGAAAGCAGAATTGAGTTTACTTCAACGGTTTGCTTGAAACTTTAGAGGAAGTGGTTAGAGAATTCCCAGTAGGTTATGCCTTACGAAAAGACAGTAACTACAAAATTATGTAATTTATAAACTTGTGTTATTGGTGATGGCTGATTATATTATCAGGTGATGTCAATTTTAAAACAGAACACAAAAACCCTTCAACCACTTGTTGTGTTAACCCTGCCGAACAGATGTCTACAGATGGTAATTGTTAACACAATTTGTAGCCGTCAAGAACAGCGGTGCAGTTCTCGCGCTCATTGCACTGCCTTATACATATGCACACTGTATTATATAATCAAACTACCGAGCTAACCATTTAACCAGTCGAATTGTGATAGGTTTGTGCAGATGATTTGGCATTTCACAAAGGTATATCAAAGGGTCATCTAACTGTACAAAGTACTGTAAATTGATGATTGAATTAATAGCAAATTTGGTGCTTCCAATCAATACAAATACATATCGGCGATAGTGGGTATCTACTTGCATGCAAACGTACCACGATATTGAAACAATATATTCAAGAAAGAAAACAGTTAACAAAACAAATGAACTCACGTTTTCGGAATCAATGTTAAACATTCTGAGAGTTCCTCAAGAATAGGTTTTGGGTCAAATTGATCCAAATTCATCCAAGATTCTACTTATTTGTCGACGTTCTTTGGACATTTTCAAAGCCTCTGTTATCTTTTTTACTTTAATTCGGCGGTCGTCTAACACTATTTGGTGAAGTTTAGCAATTTTATCGTCAGTAGTTGCAGTTTTTGGATGTCCCGAACGTTCATTGTCTCCCAAGCTCTTACGGCCACGTTTAAATTCAGCTGCCCAAAATTTCACTGTGGTAAATGATGGTGCAGAGTCCCCATACACAGAGTCCAACTCATCTTTGATTTGCGTAGGCGTATTGCCTTTCAAAAAGAAAAAAAATAATGACAGCTCGATACTCATTTTTTTCCTTTTCACAAAAACCCACACAACGACTCACTCAAACTACTGTCAACTAAAAACTGCGCGTCCAAAGTGGCCGAGACTTTGGTGAGTAACTGTCAAAAGATACACAACTACATTCATTAGCTTTTATTGACGAGTACCGTCATCTTTGCGTTGAGCTCTGAAAGTTTTCTGACCACCATCGTATGTACATATTGTGTTCATAAATAAATAAATTTCGCCAAGAAACAAGACAATCTTAGAGCTTACATAATAATACAAACTAATATTTTTACGACCACTTGAATCAACGATCTGACGAGTACCCTTTAATTCTGCTCCAAAATTAACAATGCATTTTGTAATTTAACAAACGTTTGAAATTAATTCATAAAACTTTTATGCGTTGTAATGGAGAGCAATTTATAATTTTACGCCAAACTGTTCAAAGCGCTCAGCAAAACATTGGAAAATAATTAGTCCCATTAAAAACGAAACGACCATATTTTTCAGAGTCAACAACATAATTCGATTCGGTTTTGGCGGATTTGTAAAGAAATTAACTGAAATGTCAGAATATCGCCTTTCTTTCCACCTACTTTGAATCGTAACAAAGGGATTTTCGCACAAATAGGGTAATAATTCACACCTCTGTTGCATTGTTTGGTGTTTATTAAGGTATTTTCAAATCTTACCTTTGTAGGTTGGTGCTGTAAGAAGGTGTGTATAAAATATACTTTATTCTCGGTTTTTCTGTGCGAAATCCTTTAAAGGGTTATCGAGTACAGGATGGTTTTTATATTGTCCTCAATGATTACATGTATTTTAATTCTACAAATTGATTTTAATTTTTTATTTATAGGAAGAAAATCGTCTCACACCAATTTATATATTTTATATCACAAAACCCTATTCCTGGACTTCATCGAAACCTTGATATATTTTATATTACAAGACCGAATTCCTGGACTTCATCGAAACCTTTGTCTATATTTTATATTAAACGACCCATTTCTTGAACTTCATCGAAATTCTTATACGTTTTATATTACAAGACCCAATTTTTGGACTTTATCGAAACTTTGTTCAGGCTTTCACTTGATAATGTCTACTTTCAGTCCTTTTTATCTTTCTTTTTTTCCACTGCTTTTCATGCCTGTGTGCTCTCCTTTTGCAATCATCTATGTTTTTTTTTCGTTAGTTAGTGAGATGTTGAACGACGATAATTTATCAGTAAAATGTAAACTTCCAGCCTGTGGAACGATAGTATCCCCAAAGTGAGGAGAAGAAGGACAACGCATAAACAAAAGTTAAAGGCCTATTTAGATATAGGCGATATTCGCTGCCACTGTGGGTAGCAAAAATCAGCCGTTTTCCGTTTCTTCCGTAAATAAATACATGCACTGTAATAATGTTATTCTTTAAATGGATAGCCATAGCGCTCGTTTCACAAAACAAGCGAAAATACACCGCCTACGCGGTTCTAGTTTCGCGTGAGCCGCGAAAGCTCATTCAAATACCCGGCGGAATGTCGCTTGATGTATTTCGCTACCCACGGCGACATCGTATTTCGTTATATTTGAATAAGCCTTAATAAGTGACTGGCTGTTCTGAACCAGTTTCTAAACCACGGCTAAAATGAAAAAAGCCCCCATTATTGAACAAAGCAGAGTTAAGTACTATCGGTATATACAAAACATTTTTTTTGAACTCATAAGTATATCAGCATTTTGTTTTAGATACAATTTGCAATTTATCTTATCGGAGGCAATCTTCACCCTGCAGATTGTAGCTGGAACACCTTAGTTGAGGGGTTAATATTTTACAGTTTTGACTTATGTGGTTAGTTTGAAATTGTATACGTATGTTGCCAAATGTTAAAATAAATCTTGATTGTAAAATAATGATTAATGTGTCATATAATTATTGACTCCACACAAGAGGCTAAATAATTTCCCTCAGGGCCTATGCCATCTTCGGGGATGCTGTGTAGGGGGTAACATAAATTAATACAAAATTTAAGCAATTCATTCAGTAATATCAGGTGCTTTCTTATTCATTTTTTTTAATGGCTTTTCAAGTTGCATTTAATTTTAATTTTGCATTAAGTTTGGTTACTGCAAAAATTTTATCGGGGTTGTAAGGATTTTTATTCTGCATCAAAGGAAGCTAATCTAACAGGGGATTACTTTGCACAAAGAATAAATAAAGCTTCGATGGCATCAAAAATTCCCTGATCTTCAAGTGCATAATAAACCGTGCAGTCATTGCATGCATCGCTTTGAGTTTTAACCGAGTTATTCCCTATGAACGAGTTTGCCTACAAAAGTCCCCTTTGTCGCAAACTACGTTTTGCTTGCCCGTCTGATTTCCGAACTATTGGCGTCATTAGTGAATTATTCAGCCCATAATGACGACACGTAACAATTTAAGCATGCTATGATGACTGTCATTTTTTTCTGGATCATTTTACGAAATTCTTTGAATCGTAGAATGAAAACAATATATTCGTTCTACTATTATTAATACTAATATATTATTTTCCATTTGTAAAGAAAGGAACCATAATGTTTAGGAAAGAGAAAGAGTTCTAATTGTTAAAACGATATGGACCAGTTGTTTTAGAGACTTTGAACAATTCATCAAATTTTAAAGTTAATTTTCAAGTTCTGTGAATGTTCTATTCTAGTTCTGTTTTTTATGTAAGTTGTGTGAAACTACTGGCCAATTATGATATAATAACAGAACTTTAATATTAACTTTAAAAGTATTCAAATTCTGTGACACAACCCGTCCTTCTATTAGAGTATTTTTTCTGCTTCAAACAAACATTTATGGTAAAACGAAAGACGAGTGGGAAGGGTTTATAAAAGTTTTGTGCATTTGTCTGATTTGTTAGAAGAGCTGGCGATAGTTTTAGACCAATTGACCATTGGCAAAGGTCCAACTCCCGTTCAGTGTCAAAAGTTTGTAAGCTTACTTCAAGGGTATTTTCTGAGTACTTTCTGCTAAGGTTAAGTGTACAAAACCACTTCCTATTTTCCTTTTAGATGTTTATTTTAATATATTTCTTGTCTTGCGTGTTATTAAATCCTTTGCCCAACTTAAACCTTTTGTTTTTAGGTAGTTGGTCGGGTGCTTTTGCTGTTGTTTATTTGTGTTTGTTACCTTGGCATTATGTAAATCTTTGATTTAAGTAGTAAATTATCGTTTTCAATGTTTTACATTTCTTTATGACATGGCCGCCACTTTATAACGTATAATTTTCTGATAACTGCTTTCCCATTTTATTAGCATAAAACGTATAAAAAAATAGACTGAAACTGTTAATACTAATAATATACGTCATCTAAATCACCGTCACTTAACAAGCCGATTGTATTAATATTCTATTACAACCTGACTTATCCAACTAAAAAAATTTGTTTAACTATAGTATTTTTGTTTCATTAAATGAAAGAGGACACATAAGAAAAACTTAGCACACAATTCTTATATTTTACTTATGTTTTTGTTTTCATTAATGACTATCAAAACACATAGTAGTCATACCTGCAAAGTCCTCCTCACTAGGGAATCCTGTTCAGAGGTGCACCATGTTGTGTTGATGTTATATCGTGATTTTCTCTTCTTCAGTTTTGTCAACATAATCTACATATTTGTTGATTTATACATCGTCATGTTTTTTTGTGATTTCCTCATCTTCAGGTTTGTTGATTTCCTCATCTTCAGATTTGCAGGCCTCATTTTCATGCTTATTGATTTTCTTATCTTTATGTTTGTTGACCTCATCTTCATGTTTGTTGTTGTCTTCACCTTCATGCTTATTGACTATGTTTGTTGTTGTCATCATCTTCGTTCTTGTTGACTTTGTTTATTGATTTCCTCATCTTTATTTTTGTGGACCTCATTTTCATGTTTATTCATTTCATCATCTTCATGTTTGCAGATCTAATTTTCATGCTTTTTGAAATTTGTTAACTATATGTTATTGTATTGGTGTTAGTCCATATTTTATTTATAATTTTTTCATCGCCTTTGGTATTTCGCTTGTAGACCTAAGACCACGTAGACTATATGATTGGCATAAGTAGGTACCAAAAATGTTGAAAGTTAAAAAGGACAAAACAAATGACCAAAATTTCTCAGAACCGATAAATTCAATTTTTCAGAATTGTAGTGGGAATTGGTGGAACCATAGTTTTATGGGTCTTGTGTGTAACTTTGACAAAAATTAAATTCATAAAAGCCTGGCACCATGCTATCCAAGCACAATCAAATAAACCTTTTGATTGCACCGCAGCGCTATGGCTTGACCAAACAGAATTAGTTCATGACAGTCAATCACTGTGTCCAGTTTGTCGGATTAAACTTGGTAATTACTAGCTAATGAACATTGGAATTGGTATTGCCAGTACCTTTGGATTATCGAGCCTGGTGATTAATTTAAACCATTTGCGATGCACTGATCTCAAGCAACATTGATCCGATGATCCTCTCAACAACTCTGCTCTCCGGAGATTAAGTTTTCAATTGCCCATCGATTTAGTCAAAGAGAATCTATCGATATGGGAATCACTAGGTGTAGCCAGATCGAAACTGAGCATAGATCGGATCCATTTTTGTTTGGTTGGATGGATACAGGGCATTATAAATATATGTATGATATAGTTATAGAGTGATAATTAGATTATATTAACCCAGGAAAGTTGAGTAAATACTAAGATATCTTGTGTGTTTCTTTGAAACTGAGCATAGATGGGATCAATTTTGGTTTGGTTGGATGGATACGGGGTATTATTAATATATGTACGATAGAGTTATAGAGTGATCATTAGATTATATTAAGCCAGGAAAGTTGAGTAAATACTATGATATCTTGTGTGTTTCTTTGAAACTGAGCATAGATGGGATCAATTTTGGTTTAGTTGGATGGATACAGGGCATTGTTAATATATGTATGATAGAGTTATAGAGTGATCATTAGATTATATTAACCCAGGAAAATTAAGTAAATACTAAAATCTCTTGTGTATTTCTTTGAAAGTGAGCATAGATCGGATCAATTTTGGTTTGGTTGGATGGATACAGGGCATTATTAATAGAGTTATAGAGTGATCATTAGATTATATTAACCCAGGAAAGTTGAGTAAATATTAATACTTATTGTGTGTTCCTTTGGATCTTCCGATGATGGAGTATCATGTATAAATGAGAAACCAATAGGCATGCACTTGTACTGGCTTAAATGACAAATTATCTGTTTTCTAATGTCCCAACGACTTGTTTGATGTAATTCTATTAGTTAACAGAACACTAAACCGAAAAAGCCAGTGACCCTTATAATTTTTCACATTACAGAAACAGTTGAAAGAAAAGATGAAAAGTTTCCGGAGAAAAATTCAAAAAATATTAGGCCCTTCGTACACAGAGATACTTACAAGCTACGTGACTGTAACGCAACCACAAGTAGCCTACCGATATCCTGCTCTTTAAAGCTAGTGTCCGTACGGCGCTACCCAAATTGTATTAAACTTGTTCACTTTTCAAGCGCAGACTCTTGTGACGAATACAATAATAATATCGTTCTTCTCTATTTTTACAAGCATAAAAAACGATGTAATAGAAGATTTTAGGTTCTACTTTTTAGGAACTACGAGAGAATGATGTCAAATGGACTTTTATTTTTAACCTCAATCCAAGCCTTTGCCGCTAAATCCAGAAACCTCCAGAAAACTTCAATCTTCAAAATCTTCAAAACTTCAAACATTCAAATCATGTTTGGACGTCATTTCTGTCAAACGAGAAGTAGATGTGAAAGCAACTCGCATAGTTTGCTCCCAGCACTGTCAGTAGCGTGCAACTGACATCAAATCCGTAGTCAAGCCATTGCGTTGTGTACGAACACCAGCAAACTCGCATAGCTTGCTCCCAGCACTGTCAGTAGTGTGCAACTGGCGTCAAACACGTAGTCAACGCGTCGCGTTGTGTACGAACACCAGCAAACTCGCATAGCTTGCTCCCAGCACTGTCAGTAGAGTGCAACTAGCGTCAAACCCGTAGTCAACGCGTCGCGTTGTGTACGAACACCAGCAAACTCGCATAGCTTGCTCCTAGCACTGTCAGTAGAGTGCAACTAGCGTCAAACCCGTAGTCAAGCCATTGCGTTGTGTACGAACACCAGCAAACTCGCATAACTTGCTCCCAGCACTGTCAGTAGCGTGCAACTGACATCAAATCCGTAGTCAAGCCATTGCGTTGTGTACGAACACCAGCAAACTCGCATAGCTTGCTCCCAGCACTGTCAGTAGTGTGCAACTGGCGTCAAACACGTAGTCAACGCGTCGCGTTGTGTACGAACACCAGCAAACTCGCATAGCTTGCTCCCAGCACTGTCAGTAGAGTGCAACTAGCGTCAAACCCGTAGTCAACGCGTCGCGTTGTGTACGAACACCAGCAAACTCGCATAGCTTGCTCCTAGCACTGTCAGTAGAGTGCAACTAGCGTCAAACCCGTAGTCAAGCCATTGCGTTGTGTACGAACACCAGCAAACTCGCATAACTTGCTCCCAGCACTGTCAGCAGTGTGCAACTGGCGTCAAACACGTAGTCAGCGCGTCGCGTTGTGTACGAACACCAGCAAACTCGCATAGCTTGCTGCCAGAACTGTCAGTAGTGTGCAACTGGCGTCAAACCCGTAGTCAACGCGTCGCGTTGTGTACGAACACCAGCAAACTCGCATAGCTTGCTCCCAGCACTGTCAGTAGAGTGCAACTAGCGTCAAACCCGTAGTCAACGCGTCGCGTTGTGTACGAACACCAGCAAACTCGCATAGCTTGCTCCCAGCACTGTTAGTAGGGTGCGACTGAAGTCAAACCCGTAGTCAACGTAAAGTTCCACTATTATCTTCCGCAGTATGGCGGAATAGCAGTATTTTAATAAAATAAACATTACTGCCACGAGTTTAGTTCCGTTTTAAACATTTCGGATTGCAGTCCGCAGGTAAAGATTTCCCTAATGACAACCAAATTGTAGTATGAGAGAGCATAACGCACAATGAATGAGGTTATCAAGAGGCATTAAGAGTATACGAATTTCCAGGGAGTTGTTGAAATCTTGTTTGTGAAAACACTGGAAACCAATCATCTCAATCAAACTGACTTTCACAAGCGTGATCCGATTACATGTTTCAGCACCACGGGAGGTTTCGGAAGATTATGTATTTATTGGATATCAATATTGCTGTACGACATCAATTATATTAGGTTGTGTTTGGTTAGTTGAGGTTTCGTTTGTTTAGACGCCATTGTGAAAGTGTGCCTAGATAAACGCTGCTCGTATGCAGTTATCGTGATTTAACTTTAATCAAAATGCGATGGAGGTAATTCTCATGGAAACCAGTTATAATGTTCATAATTTTACCACAACAGCTACAACACTCCGAGTCTGTGTATAATTTACATTCATATTAAAAAAGATATTAAAAATAAGACAATAGTATTATGTTTGTAAAAAATTATCATGTTTTCTGTGGTAGGTATCATTATGGACACAGCAACAAAATATAGGATTTTCTTCGATAATTTGGTGTCAAACTGATTATAATATCAACCTTATATTTTAATATGTTTATGTATTAACTATTCAAATTTATCGTCTCAACATAGTTGGCGCAAAAATAAATACCCCGTGCACAACTTCTCAACATATAAAACGGCACCGTAGTACTAAATAATTACCCCGTGCGCAACGTCTCAACATGTGAGACGGCACCGCAGTACTAAATAAATACCCCGTGCGCAACGTCTCAACATGTGAGGCGGCACCGCAGTACTAAATAAATACCCCGTGCGCAACGTCTCAACATGTGAGACGGCGCCGCAGTACTAAATAAATACCCCGTGCGCAACGTCTCAACATGTGAGGCGGCACCGCAGTACTAAATAAATACCCCGTGCGCAACGTCTCAACATGTGAGACGGCACCGCAGTACTAAATAAATACCCCGTGCGCAACGTCTCAACATGTGAGACGGCACCGCAGTACTAAATAAATACCCCGTGCGCAACGTCTCAACATGTGAGACGGCACCGTAGTACTATATTACACCTACGGTATGTGAATTGGATTATACAATAATAAGTCGAAAGCTGTCTGTGTTGCGTATGATCCTATTATGCGTTTATACACATTTTGGGAAATGAACATGCCAACATCGGCGACATTTATTTCTTAAAATTAGCGCAATATAAACATGCACTCAAAAATTATTTTTCCATAATGTAACTTTATATACGCAATATGGACATGTTGAAATGAAATGATGATATTTCTCATCGTTCTTTTTTTTGTTATTTTTGGTTGTGATACACAAAATAATTGTATGTTATTTTTAAGTTTAAAACTACTGTAATGTAATAATATTATTTTTCTTACTTTGTACTCTATGTTATGTTTATTTATAAAAGGCATTATTATATGTTTATTTATAAAAGGCTGTATAGCTGTTTATGTATTTAAAATAAAAATAAAAAAAATAAACTCTAAGGAATACAATGCGTCATGCATTTCTTATTTTTTAATTACAAATTTTAAACAAAACATTTGAAAAAATGTATATTTGTAAACAAAAACAGTGCCACACTTGTGTTCATACAAGAATGTATCAAAAACAGTGCCACACGTGTGTTCATACAAGAATGTGTCACAAATAGTGACACACGTGTGTTACAAGAATGAGTCAATGTCCTTAACCCTAGGCAGAATGAAATTTCATGGAATTTCGGGATGCTTCTCAGATTTTTTACATAAGCTCCACACCGGAGGCCTTGAGGAAAATAATTTCCCTTAAGGCGTATGTCATCTTTGGGGATGCTGCATGGAGGGTTTTTTTTTTTTAAATAAATAGAGGACGGAGAGAAATCTGGAAACCAAAAAGCTATGAGGGGTAGAAATCTTGTGAACAGTGCGTCCAGGAGCGACGGACCTTTGAATTTATCCCCTCCACTGCGGTGTGAGGCGATGAGCCGAGAGAGTCCATTTGGAGAGGTAAAAAGATATCCCTCAACCAGTCTCTCCAAATCTGGCCCGCCGTACAGTAGGCGGAAAAACGCATCCGCCGCCAAGACCTAGAATCCTCACTCCATTAACCCGGGCGCCCCTTCCAAGTCACCAAACGTAGCGAACCACTTATTTATACACGGTATTTGAAATGTTCTATATATTTCGTATTTAAAGTTGTCAAAAAATTACTATTTTAGAAACTACATTAAATTACTATTATCGAGATGTTTATATTTGAAATAAAAGTGATGTTTTAATATAATAATATTTTTTTAATATGAAACATGAAAATGTCAACAAAAAGAGTTATTGACACATGTTGACTCCCATTTAGAAAACATATTAATTTTGTGTAGGAAATTAGTAAAAAATTTGCACTTTTTATATTGCTTATACAATAAAATAAAATCCATGGAATCAAGTATAAATATTTGAGAAAACTGAGAAGATTATTTTTTTCTCTCTAATGATGAACAAATCACATAACTCCACATTATGGAAAAAAATATTATTTTATAATTTACGGACGCCCCGGTCAGATCTGCCCTTCACAGCCTCTAAAGGATTATGTTATTTCACGTTAGTAATGTCTTTCCAAGGCTTGATGGGTTAAAAGTTCAATTAAGTCGACACTTGTCCTGAATGGTTTTTTTTATAAATAAATTAAACTGCTAAAAATATAACTAATCCACTATTTCCCGATATAATTCAATTTATCATTTGGAGTTGAAGTTTCTATTGCCTTCTGCCACCATTTTTACTGCATGTCCCTTAATTAAGATTATAATATTAGCATTTGATTTGATGATGCCACAAAAGCTCAAACTTTACTGTTTGAAGTACGTACCACGTACCAACCAAGCCACGGACAAAAATTCTTAAAAACCTTTTTGAATAACTTCCAGAACGTAATTAGGATCATTATTTTCATATTTAAATTGCAAATTTGCCAAATTACGTTCTCCGGTTGAGCACGGGCGCAGTTTTTTTACCATATTGTTGGATTTTTAAATTCAAGCAACCGCGTGACTTGGCGATTTTAAGTTGAAAGTTAAGCTAGAATAGGCAAATAAAGTTAATTTATTTCAAGTTCGGAGAGTATGATACGAGTACTACTAGCGTGACTGAAAGTCTTCTTTGCGGCGTGAGCTTTTTTTGACTAACTATAACTTTTTTGTTTTTAAATTAATTTTTTTCATCAAAAAATTTCAGAATATATAACATATCATTAGTGAGTTATATAACTATATGTTAGTTATTAACAATGACATTGTTGAAAGAATAAGGTTACAATAATAGAGTAGTTTCTTTTATAAGAAAAAGTAAATATATATGTAAGAGTGTCATATAGAAATGGCATAATATACTATATTTTAAGTTGTGCATAACCTGCCTAACAAGCCGAACCTGTGTTGAGGAAGAATTTTTAGTTAATTATTTCTCGCATTTTGTCTGGTTTACTTATAAATGTTGATTATAGGTTCCTATACAGTAATACATTATTTTAGGTTACATTATTGTTACATATATACACAATACACATACAGCAAGTTTTAGCACAATATATACTATAATAACTATCAATGGCAATGCGTTTGGTTAGGTTACATTATTTTTTGCATTTACACAATAAAAATACAGCAAGTTTTAGTACAATACACACTACAATAATATACTGGTGAGGTAGCAGTATATTCTCGATCATTAGAATAAATCCATATTTTAACGTTTTTTTTTAATTCTTTCTGTGTTTGACTTAGTTTAATGTTTTCTGGGTGCATGTTGAATATTTTTGTGGCAACGTATCTAAAGGTACGTTGACCAAAGGTGAAAGAAAGTGCTGGAACATGCAATATGTCTTTGTTCGAATTACGCGTAAATTTTAAGTAATTTGTTTTAAAGAGATGCATGAGGATAGTTTTTACATAGATCTGTCGAACATCAAATACTCTCATTATGTTGAAAATTAAGTTACTGTTTGCAGTTTGAGGAAGTTTGAGAATAATTTTCATAATTGTTTTCTGCGTTATTGTTTTCCTAATTTTATTTGCAATTATCTGAGTATGTAGATTCCATTTGAGGTATGGGTCAGTGGTGAAGCCGATTTACTTCATCTGTGGAGTGCTCTCTATACTGGGGCACTCATTGCATTCATTTGAATTCGTACAGTTATGTATTTTTATAGATTAGGTTGGCCTGCTTGAAGTGACATTTTTTTTTCATGTTATGGGTAAACGTGTTTATATCTAACCAATTTATAACTAAGCAAATATTTTTTCACCTTTTTTAAATACAGCTGACCAATTGTTGTAATCGAACAGTAAGACACTATCGTCAGCAAAGCTAACAATGCTTCCCTGAATTTCAAGGTTGCAAAAGTTGTTAATATACAGTTAGAACACAGTCGGTCCCAATACGCTTCCTTGTGGAATTCCATATTCAGTTGAGCGGTGATTACTGAGGGTATTCTGTATTTTAACCTGTTGTTTGCGTCCGTATTGGCAGTTTTTAAAGAAGTTTAGTTCTTTGTCCGTAATGCCGATTTTTTCTAGTTTATGAATTAGTTTAATGTGTGATATTGTATCAAAACTATAGTGGATAAGGCCGGATTACAGATACCGAGTGCTCAGCCGAGTCACTCGCTTTGTTACTCGTCCGAGAAACTTGATGATCACATTTGGGAGTCAGTTCATTATAAAAATAATAATAATAAAAATTATCCCAGGATGTGGGAAGGATTGTGCGATCCCACACGTCCCATATATGTATACATAAATATTGTATAATTGATTTGTCAATATATATGAGGCACAAGTAAGTTTGAAGATTATTAAAAATAAACAGCAATTATGTAAAATAATTTTTAAGAAATACAAAAGAATCTTAAAATAAATTAAATAAACAATAATTACATGAATTCAATGAACTTTAAGAGATACGAGAAAATCTATTAATAAATAAAATAAGATTACTAAATAAATTAAATTAGTGTAATTAGTTAAATTATTGAGGTTAGCAGTATTTTTGAGACGGATTCGCGACGGAGAAAAACAAACTTCACTTATAGACGCGTGATAAGCGATATTTCAACACACATAAACGCGATGTAAACCTCCCAAAGTGGCGAAAAAAGGCAATGCTAATAATGAGATCGATATTTATCGTCCAAATCATCAAATAGTATATTATGATACCCGATAAATCAATCTGTTTGAGCAAATAATTCTTTTTTTTAACAAGTGGGGGTGTCTTGTTTGGAAAAATACGGGTGAAAAAAATTATTCTGAATTTTAAATACAGCTTAACTTTTTTTCTAAATATCAGTATAAGGGATGCTAATTTGGCACGTATGCACTCGTTTATGTATCAAATGGCATTGAAAATCGCGTATCTTTGTTTAATCAGAGGAAGGGTATATTTCGTAAAACAAACACGCTCTTTTTCAATGATAAATGAGTTATAGAGAAAAATATGATTAAATGATTATTACAAAAAATTTTACAAAACGGAAAACTTTTTTTTACATTGACTACACTATTAAGCTTTATCGATCACCTCATCTATAAAGAAAACTGGATTGAGATTTAAATGTCGGATGTCTTTCAGATTTTGTGTATTGATGAAAATTTGATGCCACTGCATCGAACAACGAGTGAATCAAACTGAATCCTTTAACGCAGAATATCAAAAAACTCATATCTGTGGCGGTGATTTCTATCTATCTTCGGCCCCTTAGTTGATGATATTTTAAAAATTGAAAAAAAGTTTTTTACGTCAACATATCCTTAAAATGAGTTTGCACATATATCAACACACGTACACATACTAATGCTTGGTGTAATACTACCCGTAATATGTAACAACGCTGATAATATTACGCTCGATGGCTCACGCTAGTCTCGTCCCAAACAAAAATATAGGGCTCAGAGGCTGAAAAATTTCCCGTCGCGAAAAGTCTACTCTAGTTCACAGTTTGTGCCATCCCTCATTTTTGCAATACGATAAAAGCAAGCGCTCTATAATACGACAGTCTTTATACACTCAAACTTTTCGATTTAAAAATACATAATCATAATATCATCAGTCCTTTGTTTATTTGAAATAAGTATAAAAAATGAAACTTCTTTGCAAGATACTTATGTTTAGTATACAACAAAATTGCAAGCTAAAGTCTATTAACTTCTACCGGCACTTGAAGGAAATATATACATTCGTGTACTCGCGTAGTAGGTGGTAGACACAAGTAAAGTGGCGCCGCATCAACAGCTGATTCTGACACAGCGTGTGCGCAGTACATGCGAATGCGACTTCAATTAGTATGAAGTAGTCGCTCTAATTTAAATTTCAAAGGAATCGAAATAGAACTTATCCACACAGGTCATAATCAGCTGTTGATATATTTTACTCGAGTGTGTGCCGTATCTGCTACACACACTGCCGGTAGATGTTAATGGACCTTAACCTTAAATCAAGTCCGAAAATTTCCAATCAATCGGTTCTTTTTCTCGAATCCAAATATGTCCTCAGAGACGGATTAACCATAAAACATTGCATTGTCTAAATCATACAAAAATGTTTCTTTAAGTGCTTAATGTCCTTTTGACGTTTTGCAGTTATTTTGAAATTCATCATTAAACCGAATCCTCAATGTAATACATTTCCACAATCTTCACTCCCCGCTCGTAAATTAGAGACAGAGTTTCCTGTTTTGCGGTTTTCGTGAAATACACTTCCGTTGGACGCCCTAACGTTTGACAGGAGGCGCTTTGATAAGCACAAATGTGGACATTCCACAATGGACGTGATTTAAATGTTTTTTTTAAATATCACAATGAAATTAAATCATTCTCGTGTTATTTTTTCATTTACGTATTATTTTATAATTAAAATTTTAAAAAATTGATACTATTCGTGTCTACATATAACAATCTATGTATGCATCATCCCAACAATTTACCACTCGTAACATCATTTCTTTCATTTTCATTTCAAATTGATCATTTCATTAAAAAATGAAAAGCGGTGCAAAATTGTTTGTCTCATATAATACATATATTGTTGGGGATTTTGAAAAAGGGTACTGAAATCTCTAGCAAATCCGGGTAGAGAAGCTAGTACTATGTACCGGTTTATAGACTAGTGGTGCAAAACGTCGGGTTTGAAGTGGTTTTCAAAACTATATCCTCTACTAACCGACTCCTAAGAAATCCCGAAACTTTTCATATTCCTTTACAAAGAACCAACTAAACCTTCTCCCATCCTCTTGTACAAATGTGTTTACTATCTAATATCCAGAGTGTAGTGGCAAAATTCCGGACATAGGTATTTAGCGATAGACCCTAGAACTTTACACAAATTTTCTGGAATCTCTTGATTGTACTTGACTTCACTAGACCCAAACTATACTGTCTCTAGTTTTTTTGTTGTTATTATTGTTGTTGTTATTTAACATATTTATTCTTTTATTTTTACATTATTGTCGTACACCGTTATTGGACGGTTTTTATTTATTCTCGGATCTTTATTTATTTTAATACTATAATCGTTGTGACAATTTCAGCTTTTCGTGAAATGGAAATATCGTCAGGATATTTGTAAACCTGAAATTTTTGTCTTTTTTTTAACGTAATAATAGTGAAAAATTAAGTTACCAAAGCATTTTTATGCCTTGCGCACAATCGTATTCGATATTAGCTTTTCAAATGAACGCATTTCAATCAATCATCTATACAATACAATACAAAACTACATGTCTTACTAACCGTCATTATTACCGAAGCAATTAGGACCGACATTAAGTATTTAATCAGAGAAAGTGGACGCGGTGGGCGCCCCCCGGGGGAAATTGAGTCCTCCCCTTTTCTCATTATTCTGTCTTCAATCGACGTCGATTCAACCGCCAACACCGACCCTCTTTCTTAATTATTCCCTCAATTCAGTGGACCTGCGGTAGGCCTCTAACCCATTTTCCCAACATCTTCTGTATACGTGCTGCCCTGATGCTTAAGGTTGTAAGATAAGCACCCTTATTCTAATGGTTTTCGTGTATGGCAATGTTTTAATCAATATTCATAATCCACGTAAACTAAAAATTATAACGAATAAATAAAAATTTAATTAAGACTACATTATTTGGTGTTGGTTTTTCTTTCATCCTGTCATTTTTTTAAATAAACTCCACACATAAATATCTCGGGACTCCTGAATCCAAATTCCCTCGGCGCATATATTATCCTTGGGGGTACTATGTGGGGGTGTTTTTGATGGGAGTAAAGTGTGAACATGGGTCTTGAAGATACCTTGGAGTGTCTTTAAGAGAGCTGATGAACTCAAAAACGAATCGTGGAAACGACTCATCCATATGACGCGTGCCAACTGTCGACCTTGCACAAACTTACACAAAACTAAATTGTGCTAAATGGCCATTTGATGACGATGTTATATTTTAATTTCTGCAAAATAACTGGGCATAATAAACCCCGAAACTTTCCATATTCCTTTCCAAAGAACAAACAACGTAGTGCGATTGTGTCGATCTTTGAAATCGATTATTTCCAAGAGGGAAGATTCTATGTAGTTATTTATATTTTTGAAATGAAATTCGTTGTAATTTTTTTTCACGACGTTCATTTTATATTTCTAATTTGAAATATTATACACGTTTCTTACAGTCGGTAAGCAGTGTGGACACAAGGAGAAAATGAGGGCTGGAAAAACGGGACTGTAAGTCGCTTCCTCATAACGTTTTTGCAGATCCGTAATAATATCGGAACACGTGTTCATCCACCTGCGTTGGTCTTAACTGACATATGTCAGGAAGAAATTCAAAATGTGAGGACTTTTGCGAACACGTGTCCGGACATCGTGACAAAACTTAGGTATTTTACTTAAAGTTTTTTAGGATACCTATCACTCATTCGTTAAAGGCCTACAATCCACCTTTTTAACAGGAATACGATCTATTTGAAGAGATTTTTAATAAATTTTGAATATTTTTTATCTGGAAGTTTTCTGCGTGCATCTTTATTTCTTCACTGTGTTTAGGTACTTACACAGCTTACAATGTATGGATGTTAAAGTTTGATGACATTGAGTGATTGTTGTTAAGCGGTAGACATTGGGGAAGGAAATGTAGAAGGAGAGAAAATTTGTATAATTTACATAAGTTATAAATTCAGACACACTATGAGTTAAGTTGCTCACAAGCTGTGTGAAGAGTGGATGAATAGGAAAATCTAATCCACATCAATTTTCATTACATTACTTACCAGCTAGTTTCCTTGACAGAAAAGTATTTTAACGGATGTGTTAAAACGACACAATACCCTAAAATAAAGCCGAAATCTTAATGACGTAAGTGAAGCAGCCGTGCACAAAAATATGCGATGCCCAGATCTGGTGTATTGGACAGACCTTCGGTTGAATTTGCCCTATCAAATTTCTAAAATAAAGTGGGAACGTTAACGACATAAATTATGAAGACGTGTAAAAACAATATTCGGTGTGCGGTCCAGCGTAATATACGGCCCTACGGTCGACTTTGCCCTAGCAGGCCTAGAAAATTGAACATTCCGAGGGGTTTATTTTAATTATATCGGATGAACGATTACTAAAATCTCCCCTTACTTAAATCACCGTTTAAAAAAATGAAATTTGGCGTTTATTGATAATTTTATAGTTAAGAAACATTTTATAAATATATTTTAAACCGTTTTACATAAAATGTTTTAATGGTAAGGTCCTGTTTTTATTATTTAAATATAAATAACTTACATCCGTAGGGATCCCTCTAGAAACATGTGAAATTTTAGTAATACGTTCATCAGACATAATTAAAATGTGAGCATCGAGTAACCCCCCATTATTGCAGTCTTATGTCGCATTAAGGGTTATTGTATTACAATCCTACGAACTATAACATGAGTAAGGCTTACCTTTTAAAATATTATTGGCGTGAATTGAATACTATAATATTATTACTAAAGTGAAACTTTTCTCCACTGAAAAGGTTAGATTTTTATTAATTTCAAAAATGAATCCATATTTTCTATCTAGCAATATCATCAAAAATAATGATTTCGGCTCTCAGTGTGTCTAGCATAACTCTGGTTAAATAATTTCATAAATTGCTTCGGTGCGAAGAATTATATTTTGAGTTGAAAATTATTTTAACTGTATTTTGCGCCTGTATTTTTTTGGAAACATATCTACAGTTTTATTCCAAGAATTATAAAATTTTCCACACTTGACCATCAAAACAAGAAGAAGGTCACTGTTTACATATATCTTCCTAATCCGTTTTACCACCCCTTAAAAAAGAATTTCGTTACTTCTTGGTGAAATATTGCACACTTGAAATTCAAAATAAGTGGAAAATTAATGTGTACACCCTGTTCGCGCAATATATAGGGGATTGTTAGGTATGCATCCACAGGCTTAATGGACAAGTGACAAGTCAATACAAAATCCTGCAAATGTCCTACCTACCCTTTTACCCATCTCAAAATGTCACCATAATAAAATGATTGTTGCGACACACGTAAAATCGGACAAGTGGCGTCAGATGCGCATCAGAATTCGTAGTGATAACTAATATCAGACAGGGCGATTATACATATATTTGTGAAGTGAAATCATCCAAAACTCCTGGAGACGTGTGATAATCATCAACGGGTCGGTCCATCTTTCCTGCATTCCAATCTGGGCTTATCTTGTGCTCCAGAAGCCCAGATTTATACCTTTTTGACTATTGCACTGTCCATCGGGTTTGTCGGATGCATAAAATCGTCCCATAACCTAGCATTCGGTGTAGTTTGGGACTGGTCCTTTGGGCGTGTGGCATAGGGCTTTGCTCTGCACCACCTCTAAAAATATAGTGGAGTCGCAGCTTCGCGACACCACACCCGATTTCAAAAAACTTTGGGTAGAGCCCGGGTAACACCGGTGACTTCAGCTGGTATGCTATAAATATTTATTAATATGGCGATAGCAGAAGCATCTTTATTAAGTGCAAATTATCTTTCGAGTGATGTGTTCAAAACAACATATTATATCTGTGTTTCTGTAGCTGAAACCTAACTCAAAACCAGCGAAGATATAAACTGATAAAAGTGTATTGAAGGCGTGTCTCGAATTAAGGTGTTGCACTACGTCGTGTAATATTTTAAATTGAACCGCTATCAATAACAACCCTTACGTAGATGGCGATAAGGCTTATATTCCCGCTTAACACCATCCGCCTGTTTTGATTTATGCAAGAAAAAAACATAGCCAAAAAGTGCCTTTTATTTTATTTTGTGGATTTTCAGGCAGACATATTTAATTTTTTTCGGATCATTTTATAAATAACTTAATTTGCCACATTATACAATAAAATCATAACCGAAAATGGGTCCGTAAGTAGGAGATTTTGAACTTTTTTCAGTTTTCATAGGCCTATACATTATTTTTTTCCGGGCTTATAAAAAGACTTATCTAAAAAATACCCGATCATTTCAAAGGCCAAGATGTATTCTACTCGCAGTATTTAATTAAAGCCTCTGAAACATTTCTAGGCGACCAAATTTTCAAACCAAAAACACATGATTTTGCATTATTACGTATGGCATCGCCTTAAGGTAAATATTTGCTTAGTACTTGTGAAAGCGGTTATTTTCAGTTGGTATTCCAGTTAAAAACAGGATTGCAGGCCTATTCGAATGAACAGGTTTCCTGCTAAACTTGCGAATATATTAACATTTAACATTATTCGCATTTTGTCATGAAATATTATCGTATACATATAAATATTCGGTTAAAAACGGGTTTGCAGGCCGTTTCCTAGTAAACTTTTAGTAAATTCCTCATATATCGGAGCACGTGTTCAGGCACCTGCATTTTCCTTGATAATATACAAGGACAAAATGCGAAAATATTAGAATTTTCGTTAACACGTGTTCTGACATCGTGATAATATTTTTGTAAATTATTCAAAGCAGTCAATTTCACTGCTCTGTCTTTGGCCTAGGATTTGATCTTAGATTTCTTTTAGATGGGTATTGATCACATTTCTAGAGATTGCCTTTTCAGTGCCCAAATGATTGTAAGACCTTTTTTGTGACACCTCACAAGAGTGTCCCTGCCTGTGCAGTGTACAGACAGGGGAACTATGTCACCACCCGGTTGGGCGGCGTTGTGAGGCGGAATAAGGTAGGGGCTGTAGGAAGGGATTTGTTAATGCGGGCCTTGAAGAGGCTCGGATTATAGGAGGGAGGAAAAACAGATGCCGGTAGCTCGTTCCACATACGAGCCGACTTACACAAAAACGAGTCGTAAAAACGGCCCGTTTTCATGAAGCCAACGTCAACCGTGAACGGGTGTTCAGTTCGAGTCCGTCGAGTTTCGCGCACGTGCACCGGTGCATCAGAAATCAATGCTGCTAGCTCCTTGGAGCAGGCTCTATTGAAATACCTGTAGAACAGACACAGCATGCCTACATTGCGTCTATGCATTAGAGAAGGCAATCGGTCTGTTAACAACTGATTGTCAATTTTGGGTCACCAGCCCAAAGGTGGCTCCCAAATTCAATAGTTGGGCGGACTTGAGACTTGTACAGGGTCAGCAGCTGGTCACTGTTGAAGAATCTCCTAGCCCTGTACAAGACGACTTTTTGGAGGCCTGATTTAAAGACCTAAAGTAATTATTCGACAAATTTGTTTCAGTTTCCGAGTAGTTTATGCTGTGGCCATAGAAATAATGTTGTATGTGTTTTTTCGGTAAGCTGTTTGTCTAGAAATGACTTATTTTTCACTGTACAACAATGTATATTGTATTTTATTTAGATGAGACATGAAACAAAAAAATAGGTGCTGCTTTTTTTACGTCCAACTGACCTCCAACTCTCTCAACGCTATAACTATAACTATAAAACTACTGAATCGCGCACCGCTTATTGCGTTCTAAAAGCTCAACAAGTTTCGACGATATAAGTACGCAGTAGGGCCTCTAATTGTAGCTCTATGATTGTATATGCCAATTCCGATAAAAGCTTTCGTAGTCAGCTGTTAAATATGGTCTTTAGAAATTGTGATAGTTATATTAGTCAGGGAAATGTAGCAATCATATTTTGAGTAATTGAAGCAAATAGATTTACAGCAATCGCTGAGCTATTAATCAATGTTGGTAAAAGGTTATGCAATCATTGCAGTCTGTCGAGTCTGCGATCATTCTCAAATCATGCGGCAGTCCATTCCAGGCTTTAGGTCCTGACACGGCGAAAGCACGCTCACCGAACTTAGTATCTGGTGTGCGCTTTGGTTCCTTCAACCTTCCAATAGCTGATGACGTTGCTGACCTAAGGGTTGACTGTCGGGAATTGGAATCTTCTGGAATACACAATTCTGATAAGTAAGCCGGAGCCATTCCGTTAAGTGACTTAAATACCATCCAGCATAACTTGAACTGGATTCTTTCAGGACATTTGAGCCAGTGCAGATTTTTGAGATGCTCTGAAATGTGGGAGTATTTAGATACTCCGGTGATAAGCCTTGCCGCGGCGTTGAAAACGGATTGTAATTTGTTGATTTGACATTTGGGGAGACTTGCATATATTCCGTTGCAATAATCTAGACCTGAAACAACATAGGAATTGACTAACAATTTAGTCGCCTCTGTTGGCAGGTTTCTCCGCACTGCTTTAATTTGCCTTAATTGAAAGAACCCCGTGCTTACAGTTCTGTTCACCTGAGTTTTAAGGGAAAAATTAGCGTCCAGATTGACACCCAGTAATTTGATGCACGTTTTTGGAGTGATGTCACTTCCTGAAATGGTTATTGGGGAGTTTTCAATGTTATGCTGACGTCTGCTTGTAGCAGTCCACAGAAACTCTTTGTGGGATTCAGTTTCAATCTATTTGTGGTCATCCAGCGAGTAATTGCTTCTATACACTCAGTTATATTATTGTAGGCTTTTTAAGACAGTTAAAATACAGTTAAATTAAAATAAAAACTATAGCAGACTTAAGGTCATGCGATGACCAGTGTTTTTTGATATAGTGTCCTCTGCGTGCAGTTTTATCTTTTATAAGCATAAACTTTTTAATATAAGTGTGTTTGTCGGAAGTGACTTGCCAGGTAAGTATGTTTTGGTATCTTTTCTAAATAACAAATGTCGATCCTAGGAAATAAATTGTACAGCGCCCTTGAGGTGATTTTTCACAAAAACGGCGCTCTACAAATTATCCAATTATTATTATTATTATTATTATTATTATTATTATATTTTTGACAAGGGCAAAAAATAGATTAATTTCTACATACGTTATTTCACGTAAAATCAAATAAATAATAAGATGTAATACGTTGGAAACTCAAGTATTAAGAACCAACATGTTGCTTGAGATTGCTTTAAGCATGATTAGAGACTTAATGTAAAATGCTAGGTAGGCATCCACCTTCCTCTTTCTTTTCTCCATCCCCACATTCGCCACCCCACTTGTTTCAGTCTCACAAAAACGTAAATTGAGAATGCCACTGTCCCACTGGCAATGGGTATTTGGGACTCTTGTGCGTCACAAATACTGAAAAAAGATAACAGTTCGGACCTTTGTCATGATTGATTTTTGAATTGTTGTACTGGGTTGTGCTTCCTCCTTCTATATACAACATTTCGGACTGCGTTACAGTCCATCATCAGGACAAATGTGTAGATTATGTTGAAGTATGTGTTTTATAAGTAGTGGTGATACCATGAAACTCGCGTTAATTCTATTATGGCAGTATTTTAAAATTATAATTTATTGTGGTTTTCGGCGTTTAGTTTCGGTGTAGTGGAAAGAATGGGGAAGCGCGTAGTAACCCAAAAATCAATCACGATACTTTGGCCGTGAAAAGCTCAAAACAACAACACAGACACCCCAAATCAGGAATGACATAGACGCAATGGCTCCGAGTAGTTAAAACTCTAGTGCGGCAATCACATAAAAAAAATCTTTGCACAGTGGGAACTCGTCAGCCGGGAAGTGAAGAGCCCTTACGTTATTACGTAATCTGACATAAACCAATATCGCGGGCAGCCTGCCAGCAGGGCAGCCCAAGCGCGGCCCGCAGTCAGATCTACTTTGGATTAAAGAGAGATTATATATTATACCCACTAGATACCGGATAGATACACAGGTATAAATACAGATAGAGAGTTGTTATCATATTCAAATCATTTCACGTTATTCGATTTCCTATTAAATGTTCATCTTTGACGTCGAGGTATATTTATAACCAATATTGAATACGTTATTTTATCTTCAACCTACGTACTTTGTGAATTTGATCAAATAAATATTCACTAATAATAAGATAAGAATTTGTAGGAATTTTTTTTTAACTGTATTTTTAATAAGTCCAGGCAAATGGCTACATTTTTATGTCATCTTTGGGGATGTTGCTCGGTAGGATTTTATTTAGATAGGAAGGAGTGAATATTGGACTCGCGAAAACATTGCTGGGGGATGAATGAACGTTTGGTTTGGTGACTTTGCAGGGGTGCCCAGGTTCATGAAATGTGGTTTGTCTAGATCTTGGATGCTAATGGGTCTGCCCATCTACTGCCTAACGGGCCGGATCAATAGAGGACGTTTGATCTCTCCAACCGGACTCTCTGGACCCATCTTCTCGTACTGCAATTGTAGGGATGGATTCATACGTCCTTCACTCCTGAACGCACTGCACCCAGATTCCTACTAACCCTAAGCTACACTTCATCCCCTAAGATGACACAGACTGGAGGGAAATTATTTTCCGCAAGTCCTAACTAACGTAAAAACAAATTATCTCCACATTATTGAGATGTGAAATCTCGTTAATGCTAGTTCCTTGGAGCACCTCCTATTGAACTACCTTTATAACAAAGTACCAATAATTCCACAATTCCAAAGAATGCAACCCATACATTAATCGAAAGAATCTGTCCAACAAATTTGTTCGTTTATGCGAGTCATTCAAATTACACGTTTTGTTAGTAAATGAGTTTAAATTTGCAAAGCCATTATAAAGATACATGAGTAAATTAGAATGAAAACGTGAATTAAATTATATTCTTTAACTATGGTAAAATTAAATTAAATAATAATGATTTTCTCCATCTTTTGTTAATACAGTGAAACCTCTATCTATCGTTCCTCGAATAATCGTTTTCCCGGATGTATCATTTATTTCTTCTAGTCCGAATTCATTTCATACAAAAATAGATCGCATCGATCGTTTCTATGTCCACCATTTTCCCGCATTCATCGTAGGAATCATAAATAAACCAATCACGTAGGAATTACGTCGCGTATTTGATATTTTTTGTCTGTGTTTAAACGGCGCCAGACGGCACTCGTTACGATGCGCGAAACTTTTGAGAGAGAAAGAGAAAGAATAAGAGTTTGTCGCCGCCATCAGTCGCTAGTTGTCGTCAGTTGTCGCTAGATACCCGAACTTAGTGGAGTGTTTGCAGTTATCCTTTTTGGGCTTTTAAACTGTTTTCGAAATGAGCCGTTTGATGAAAAAAGTACGTACTCTTCAAGAAAGATTGAAAATTATCGAAGAGGTGGAAAAAAACCCCGCTGAAAAACGCATCGATATAGCCAAGCGTTTAGGAATCGCGGCATCCATGTTAAATTCTATTTTCTTGAAAAAAAAACGAAATTCGGGAGCAAATTCAAAAGTGCGGAAAATCTTCGAAAACTAGAAAAACCAGTAAAGAATCAAAGTTTAGCGAACTGGAGAAAATTCTTATCTCTTGGTACCAAATTTGACAAATTTTAACAATTTTGCTACTTTCGAGGACAATATTCCAACTTGTAGGATAGAAACTATCGAAAGCTTTGACGCAAGATTGACGGAGACAACAAAAGAGGTCGATATTGATGAAGAGGAGCCCCTGCCTGTACCTTCATTTTCAGAAGCATGCACCCTCTTTGAAATATTGAAAACTTTCTACTACGCACACTCAATAACTGATGCCGAAAAAGCTGGAAATATACTGTTGACTTGCGGAAATAAAACAGTAAAAAAACAAATGTCCATGAAAGATTATGTATTTACAATGCAATAAACTTTTTAAAAAAATTGGTTCTGTTTAGCTTTGTATTTTTTTAAATAAATACATTTATTTACATCTAAAACTTATTTTCTTCTTATAATTTTAATCTACCAACGGTTATGCAGATTGGGAGGACGGTATCTTCACTGGATCGTATCTCCTTGTGTTTTTTTTCTCTTAATCCCGCATTCATTGTTTTCCCGCATTCATCGTTTATTTCGATAGGTCCCTTTAAAACCAATAGATAGAGGTTTCACTGTATTAGCATTCTGTTCAATCAACCCTATCTAATGATCAACATAATCAGAAGGCTCGAAGAATGTATAAAGAAACCCTGCTTTAATCATTAAAAAATCCAATTTGGGTTGGTGGGTCTGTCCGTCTTTCAGTGTTTACTCTGGTTCAATGAACTCTAGACAAGTGATGAAGTACCTACCCATAGCGATAATATGTTATCATTTTAAAAACTGAAATCGATTTGTCGAAAATCAAGATTTAGACTATCCCGTGATTTTTCACGGGTCTGCTATATTAGTACAATATTTTAACAAAAAATCATTTCAATTTTTATTTTAAAAATTGGAGCTGATGTGAAGAATTCAAT